>NC_053035.3:118119321-118204321 GCF_002575655.3 Aegilops tauschii subsp. strangulata | reverse complement strand
TGGACTGATCACTAGATCAATAGTCGCCTCGCCTCCGAGTGCCCCGCTTGTCTTCGATCTTGTTCCCCCCCAGCCCAACGCAGACAGACAAAGAGGGTTTGCACTTGTGATCCTGGGTCCAAACATCTATGGTGCGCTTAGCCCAGTCGCGCCCTCGTCGAGTACGTTGATCTTTGACACCAAGTCGGTCTAGTTCACCTCTCCGATGCACCTAACAAGCTTCGATGGTGGTGGACAAAATCGGGAGTTTACTCGGCCATCCTACTACGACCAGCTCTTCATCGGCTCCATCACTGACCCTCACTAGCGCCTGACATGGAAAACATGGGATCCGCTTCGGGTCAAAGTTCATCTATGCCTCGCCCTCCAGGGGTAGTGCTGGACCGATGACTGCCTCGCCCGCCAAGGTCTATCCCACAACTCCTCTTGCATCTTGTGCGATCAAAAGCCGAATGTATGCAGCACCTGCTCAGCGGCTACTCCTGCTCATGGTGTAGACTGCCTACTACCATCCCCTACAACGACGTCCCATTCCTCGAATGGTGGGCGGCCTCCTTCCTCCTGACTCATGCGGCCATGCACAAGGGATTCACCTCCATCGTCTCCCTCGCTGATGGTGGCTGTGGAAACATAGGAACTGTCATGTCTTGTCATGTCGCCCGTCTCTCGCCTCGGCACCCAGCATCGTCAGACTACTGCTTCAAGAGAAGGCCAAATGAAATTTGTGCTTCCCTCCAATGAGCTTCGCAATGGGTCTTGGGCCTCTGTGGTTTCTGCTTCAGCTAGCCCGACAACCCCATCCGATGTGGTGCTTCAATCTGCTCTTGCTGACCAAACTGAGTTGCTTCAAGGCTGGCAGGCACGTATTTGTTGGATATGCCCTAGAGGCAATAATAAATGGTTATTATTATATTTCTTTGTTCATGATAATTGTCTATTGTTCATGCTATAATTGTGTTATCTGGAAATCGTAATACATGTGTGAATACATAGACCACAACGTGTCCCTAGTAAGCCTCTAGTTGACTAGCTCGTTGATCAACAGATAGTCATGGTTTCCTGACTATGGACATTGGATGTCATTGATAACGGGATCACATCATTAGGAGAATGATGGGATGGACAAGACCCAATCCTAAGCATAGCACAAAGATCATGTAGTTCGTTTGCTAGAGCTTTTTCAATGTCAAGTATCATTTCCTTAGACCATGAGATCGTGCAACTCCCGGATGCCGTAGGAGTGCTTTGGGTGTGCCAAACGTCACAACGTAACTGGGTGACTATAAAGGTGCACTATGGGTATCTCCGAAAGTGTCTGTTGGGTTGGCACGGATCGAGACTGGGATTTGTCACTCCGTATGACGGAGAGGTATCTCTGGGCCCACTCGGTAATGCATCATCACAATGAGCTCAATGTGACTAAGGAGTTAGTCACGGGATCATGCATTATGGTACGAGTAAAGTGACTTGCCGGTAACGAGATTGAACAAGGTATTGGGATACCGACGATCGAATCTCGGGCAAGTAACGTACCGATTGACAAAGGGAATTGTATACGGGATTGATTGAATCCTCGACATCGTGGTTCATCCGATGAGATCATCGTGGAACATGTGGGAGCCAACATGGGTATCCAGATCCCGCTGTTGGTTATTGACCGGAGAGGAGTCTCGGTCATGTCTGCATGTCTCCCGAACCCGTAGGGTCTACACACTTAAGGTTCGGTGACGCTAGGGTTGTAGAGATATTAGTATGCGGAAACCCAAAAGTTGTTCGGAGTCCCGGATGAGATCGCGGACGTCACGAGGAGTTCCGGAATGGTCCGGAGGTGAAGAATTATATATGGGAAGTCCAGTTTCGGCCACCGGGAAAGTTTCGGGTGTTATCGGTATTGTACCGGGACCATCGGAAGGGTCCCGAGGGTCCACCGGGTGGGGCCACCTGTCCCGGAGGGCCCCATGGGCTGAAGTGGGAGGGGAACCAGCCCCTAGTGGGCTGGGGCGCCCCCCATGGGCCTTCCCCTGCGCCTAGGGTTGGAAACCCTGGGGGTGGGGGCGCCCCACTTGACTTGGGGGGGAAGTTCCCCCCTTGGCCGCCCCCCCCATAGATTGGATCCCAGGGCCGGCACCCTCCCAGGGGGCCTATATAAAGGGGGAGGGAGGGCTGCTGCACCCTAGCCCCTGGCGCCTCCCTCTCCCTCCCGTGACACTTCTCTCTCCCGCTTGCGCTTGGCGAAGCCCTGCCGGGATCCCCGCTACTTCCACCACCACGCCGTCGTGCTGCTGGATCTCCATCAACCTCTCCTTCCCCCTTGCTGGATCAAGAATGAGGAGACGTCGCTGCTCCGTACGTGTGTTGAACGCGGAGGTGCCGTCCGTTCGGCACTCGGTCATCGGTGATTTGGATCACGACGAGTACGACTCCATCAACCCCGTTCACTTGAACGCTTCCGCTCGCGATCTACAAGGGTATGTAGATGCACTCCTTTCCCCTCGTTGCTATTAAACTCCATAGATGGATCTTGGTGATGCGTAGAAAATTTTAAAATTCTGCAACGATCCCCAACAGGTGGCATCATGAGCCAGGCCTATGCGTAGTTACTATGCACGAGTAGAACACAAAGCAGTTGTGGGCGTAGATGTTGTCAATTCTTCTTGCCACTACTAGTCTTATCTTGTTTCGGCGGTATTGTGGGATGAAGCGGCCCGGACCGACCTTACACGTACACTTACGTGAGACAGGTTCCACCGACTGACATGCACTAGTTGCATAAGGTGGCTAGCGGGTGTCTGTCTCTCCCACTTTAGTCGGAACGGATTCGATGAAAAGGGTCCTTATGAAGGGTAAATAGAAATTGGCATATCACGTTGTGGTTTTACGTAGGTAAGAAACGTTCTTGCTAGAAACCTATACAAGCCATGTAAAAACTTGCAACAACAATTAGAGGACGTCTAACTTGTTTTTGCAGCATGTGCCTTGTGATGTGATATGGCCAGAAGATGTGATGAATGATATATGTGATGTATGAGATTGATCATATTCTTGTAATAGGAATCACGACTTGCATGTCGATGTGTATGACAACCGGCAGGAGCCATAGGAGTTGTCTTTATTTTTGTATGACCTGCGTGTCATTGAATAACGCCATGTAAATTACTTTACTTTATTGCTAAACGCGTTAGCCATAGAAGTAGAAGTAATCGTTGGCGTGACAACTTCATGAAGACATAATGATGGATATCATGATGATGGAGATCATGGTGTCATGCCGGTGACGAAGATGATCATGGCGCCCCGAAGATGGAGATCAAAGGAGCAAAATGATAATGGCCATATGATGTCACTATTTGATTGCATGTGATGTTTATCATGTTTTGCATCTTATTTGCTTAGAACGACGGTAGTAAGTAAGATGATCCCTTATAATAATTTCAAGAAAGTGTTCCCCCTAACTGTGCACCGTTGCGAAGGTTCGTTGTTTCGAAGCACCACGTGATGATCGGGTGTGATAGATTCTAACGTTCGCATACAACGGGTGTTGACGAGCCTAGCATGTACAGACATGGCCTCGGAACACACGCAATACACTTAGGTTGACTTGACGAGCCTAGCATGTACAGACATGGCCTCGGAACGCGGAAGACCGAAAGGTCGAACATGAGTCGTATAGAAGATACGATCAACATGGAGATGTTCACCGATCTTGACTAGTCCGTCTCACGTGATGATCGGACACGGCCTAGTTAACTCGGATCATGTTTCACTTAGATGACAAGAGGGATGTCTATCTGAGTGGGAGTTCATTGAATAATTTGATTAGATGAACTTAATTATCATGAACTTAGTCTAAAATCTTTACAATATGTCTTGTAGATCAAATGGCCCACGTTGTCCTCAACTTCAACGCGTTCCTAGAGAAAACCAAGCTGAAAGATGATGGCAGCAACTATACGGACTGGGTCCGGAACCTGAGGATCATCCTCATAGCTGCCAAGAAAGATTATGTCTTAGAAGCACCGCTAGGTGAAGCACCCATCCCAGAGAACCAAGACGTTATGAACGCTTGGCAATCACGTGCTGATGATTACTCCCTCATTCAGTGCGGCATGCTTTACAGCTTAGAACCGGGGCTCCAAAAGCGTTTTGAGAAGCATGGAGCATATGAGATGTTCGAAGAGCTGAAAATGGTTTTCCAAGCTCATGCCCGGGTCGAGAGATATGAAGTCTCCGACAAGTTCTTCAGCTGTAAAATGGAGGAAAATAGTTATGTTAGTGAGCACATACTCAGAATGTCTGGGTTACACAACCGCATGTCTCAGCTGGGAGTTAATCTCCCGGATGACGCGGTCATTGACAGAATCCTTCAGTCGCTTCCACCGAGCTACAAGAGCTTTGTGATGAACTTCAATATGCAGGGGATGGAAAAGACCATTCCTGAGGTATATTCAATGCTGAAATCAGCGGAGGTGGAGATCAGAAAGGAACATCAAGTGTTGATGGTGAATAAAACCACTAAGTTCAAGAAAGGCAAGGGTAAGAAGAACTTCAAGAAGGACGGCAAGGGAGTTGCCGCGCCCGGTAAGCCAGTTGCCGGGAAGAAGTCGAAGAATGGACCCAAGCCTGAGACTGAGTGCTTTTATTGCAAGGGAAGTGGTCACTGGAAGCGGAACTGCCCCAAATACTTAGCGGACAAGAAGGCCGGCAACACCAAAGGTATATGTGATATACATGTAATTGATGTGTACCTTACCAGTACTCGTAGTAGCTCCTGGGTATTTGATACCGGTGCGGTTGCTCATATTTGTAACTCAAAACAGGAACTGCGGAATAAGCGGAGACTGGCGAAGGACGAGGTGACGATGCGCGTCGGGAATGGTTCCAAGGTCGATGTGATCGCCGTCGGCACGCTACCTCTGCATTTACCTACGGGATTAGTTTTAAACCTCAATAATTGTTATTTAGTGCCAGCTTTGAGCATGAACATTGTATCTGGATCTCGTTTAATTCGAGATGGCTACTCATTTAAATCCGAGAATAATGGTTGTTCTATTTATATGAGAGATATGTTTTATGGTCATGCCCCGCTGGTCAATGGATTATTCTTGATGAATCTCGAACGTGATGTTACACATATTCATAGTATGAATACCAAAAGATGTAAAGTTGATAACGATAGTCCCACATACTTGTGGCACTGCTGCCTTGGTCACATTGGTGTCAAACGCATGAAGAAGCTCCATGCAGATGGACTTTTGGAGTCTCTTGATTACGAATCATTTGACACGTGCGAACCATGCCTCATGGGTAAGATGACCAAGACTCCATTCTCCGGAACAATGGAGCGAGCAACCAACTTATTGGAAATCATACATACCGATGTGTGCGGTCCAATGAGTGTTGAGGCTCGCGGAGGATATCGTTATGTTCTCACTCTCACTGATGACTTAAGTAGGTATGGGTATGTCTACCTAATGAAACACAAGTCTGAAACCTTTGAAAAGTTCAAGGAATTTCAGAGTGAGGTTGAGAATCAACGTGACAGGAAAATAAAGTTCTTACGATTAGATCGTGGTGGAGAATATTTAAGTCACGAATTTGGTATGCACTTAAAGAAATGTGGAATCGTTTCACAACTCACGCTGCCTGGAACACCTCAGCGAAACGGTGTGTCCGAACGTCGTAATCGCACTCTATTGGATATGGTGCGATCTATGATGTCTCTTACCGATCTACCGCTCTCATTTTGGGGCTATGCTTTAGAGACTGCCGCATTCACTTTAAATAGGGCTCCGTCGAAATCCGTTGAGACGACACCGTATGAATTATGGTTTGGGAAGAAACCTAAGCTGTCGTTTCTAAAAGTTTGGGGATGCGTTGCTTATGTCAAGAAACTTCAACCTGAAAAGCTCGAACCCAAGTCGGAAAAATGCGTCTTCATAGGATACCCTAAGGAAACCATTGGGTATACCTTCTAACTCAGATCCGAAGGCAAGATCTTTGTTGCCAAGAACGGGTCCTTTCTGGAGAAAGAGTTTATCTCGAAAGAATTAAGTGGGAGGAAAGTGGAACTTGATGAGGTGATAGTCGCCCCTTCCGAACCGGAAAGTAGCGCAGCGCGGGAAGATGTTCCTGTGGTGCCTACACCGACTGGGGAGGAAGTTAATGATGATGATCATGAAGTTACGGATCAAGTAACTACTGAACTTCGTAGGTCCACAAGGACACGTTCCGCGCCAGAGTGGTACGGCAACCCTGTCCTGGAAATCATGTTGTTAGACAACGGTGAACCTTCGAACTATGAAGAAGCGATGGCGGGCCCGGATTCCGACAAATGGCTAGAAGCCATGAAATCCGAGATAGGATCCATGTATGAAAATGAAGTATGGACTTTGACTGACTTGCCCGATGATCGGCGAGCCATAGAAAATAACTGGATCTTTAAGAAGAAGACAGATGCGGATGGTAATGTGACCATCTATAAGGCTCGACTTGTCGCTAAGGGTTATCGACAAGTTCAAGGGGTTGACTACGATGAGACTTTCTCACCCGTAGCAAAGCTGAAGTCCGTCTGAATCATGTTAGCAATTGCCGCATTCTATGATTATGAGATATGGCAAATGGACGTCAAAACGGCATTCCTTAACGGCTTTCTTAAGGAAGAATTGTATATGATGCAGCCGGAAGGTTTTGTCGATCCTAAGAATGCTAACAAGGTATGCAAGCTCCAGTGCTCCATCTATGGGCTGGTGCAAGCATCTCGGAGTTGGAACATTCATTTTGATGAGATGATCAAAGCGTTTGGGTTTACACAGACTTATGGAGAAGCCTGTGTTTACAAGAAAGTGAGTGGGAGCTCTGTAGCATTTCTCTTATTATATGTGGATGACATACTATTGATGGGAAATGATATAGAATTCTTGGAAAGCATAAATTCCTACTTGAATAAGTGTTTTTCAATGAAGGACCTTGGAGAAGCTGCTTATATACTAGGCATCAAGATCTATAGAGATAGATCAAGACGCCTCATTGGTCTTTCACAGAGTACGTACCTTGACAAGATATTGAAGAAGTTCAATATGGATCAGTCCAAGAAGGGGTTCTTGCTTGTATTGCAAGGTGTGCAATTGAGCACGGCTCAATGCCCGCCCACGGTAGAAGATAGAGAAAAGATGAGTGTCATCCCCTATGCCTCGGCCATAGGGTCTATTATGTATGCCAAGCTGTGTACCAGACCTGATGTAAACCTTGCCGTAAGTTTGGTAGGAAGGTACCAAAGTAATCCCGGCATGGAACACTGGACAGCGGTCAAGAATATCCTGAAGTACCTGAAGAGGACTAAGGATATGTTTCTCGTTTATGGAGGTGACGAAGAGCTCGTCGTAAAGGGTTACGTCGACGCTAGCTTCGACACAGATCTGGATGACTCGAAGTCACAAACCGGATACGTGTATATTTTGAATGGAGGGGCAGTAAGCTGGTGCAGTTGCAAGCAAAGCGTCGTGGCGGGATCTACATGTGAAGCAGAGTACATGGCAGCCTCAGAGGCAGCGCAGGAAGCAATCTGGATGAATGAGTTCATTACCGACCTAGGGGTGATTCCCAATGCGTCGGGCCCGATGACTCTTCTGTGACAACACTGGAGCTATTGCCCTTGCCAAGGAGCCCAGGTTTCACAGGAAGACCTGGCATATCAAGCGTCGCTTCAACTCCATTCGTGAAAGTGTTCAAAATGGAGACATAGATATTTGTAAAGTACATACGGACCTGAATGTAGCAGATCCGTTGACTAAACCACTCCCTAGAGCAAAACATGATCAACACCAGAACTCTATGGGTGTTCGACTCATCACAATGTAACTAGATTATTGACTCTAGTGCAAGTGGGAGACTGTTGGAAATATGCCCTAGAGGCAATAATAAATGGTTATTATTATATTTCTTTGTTCACGATAATTGTCTATTGTTCATGCTATAATTGTGTTATCCGGAAATCGTAATACATGTGTGAATACATAGACCACAACGTGTCCCTAGTAAGCCTCTAGTTGACTAGCTCGTTGATCAACAGATAGTCATGGTTTCCTGACTATGGACATTGGATGTCATTGATAACGGGATCACATCATTAGGAGAATGATGTGATGGACAAGACCCAATCCTAAGCATAGCACAAAGATCGTGTAGTTCGTTTGCTAGAGCCTTTGCAATGTCAAGTATCATTTCCTTAGACCATGAGATCGTGCAACTCCCGGATGCCGTAGGAGTGCTTTGGGTGTGCCAAACGTCACAACGTAACTGGGTGACTATAAAGGTGCACTACGGGTATCTCCGAAAGTGTCTGTTGGGTTGGCACGGATCGAGACTGGGATTTGTCACTCCGTATGACGGAGAGGTATCTCTGGGCCCACTCTGTAATGCATCATCATAATGAGCTCAATGTGACTAAGGAGTTAGTCACGGGATCATGCATTACGGTACGAGTAAAGTGACTTGCCGGTAACGAGATTGAACAAGGTATTGGGATACCGACGATCAAATTTCGGGCAAGTAACGTACCGATTGACAAAGGGAATTGTATACGGGATTGATTGAATCCTCGACATCGTGGTTCATTCGATGAGATCATCGTGGAACATGTGGGAGCCAACATGGGTATCCAGATCCCGCTGTTGGTTATTGACAGGAGAGGCGTCTCGGTCATGTCTGCATGTCTCCCGAACCCGTAGGGTCTACACACTTAAGGTTCGGTGACGCTAGGGTTGTAGAGATATTAGTATGCGGAAACCCGAAAGTTGTTCGGAGTCTCGGATGAGATCCCGGACGTCACGAGGAGTTCCGGAATGGTCCGGAGGTGAAGAATTATATATGGGAAGTCCAGTTTCGGCCACCGGGAAAGTTTCGGGGGTTATCGGTATTGTACCGGGACCACCGGAAGGGTCCTGGGGGTCCACCGGGTGGGGCCACCTATCCCGGAGGGCCCCATGGGCTGAAGTGGGAGGGGAACCAACCCCTAGTGGGCTGGGGCCCTCCCCCTGCGCCTAGGGTTGGAAACCCTGGGGGTGGGGGGCGCCCCACTTGACTTGGGGGGGAAGTTTCCCCCCCTTGGCCGCCGCCCCCCCCATAGATGGGATCCCAGGGCCGGCGCCCCCCCAGGGGGCCTATATAAAGGGGGAGGGAGGGCTGCTGCACCCTAGCCCCTGGCGCCTCCCTCTCCCTCCCGTGACACTTCTCTCTCCCGCTTGCGCTTGGCGAAGCCCTGCCGGGATCCCCGCTACTTCCACCACCACGCCGTCGTGCTGCTGGATCTCCATCAACCTCTCCTTCCCCCTTGCTGGATCAAGAAGGAGGAGACGTCGCTGCTCCGTACGTGTGTTGAACGCGGAGGTGCCGTCCGTTCGGCACTCGGTCATCGGTGATTTGGATCACGACGAGTACGACTCCATCAACCCCGTTCACTTGAACGCTTCCGCTCGCGATCTACAAGGGTATGTAGATGCACTCCTTTCCCCTTGTTGCTAGTAAACTCCATAGATGGATCTTGATGATGCGTACAAAATTTTAAAATTCTGCAACGATCCCCAACAGTATTGAGAGCTTTCTGGAGCGGGCGGAGGCTGCTTTGAGTAGGCTCTCCCTTGTGCCGGCTATGCTGCAGGCCACACCGATGACACTGTCTCTTGGTGTGGCCGATGTTGGCTCCATGAAGGGCGGAGAAGTAGAGCCCTATCATTGTTTCTCCCCTCGTGTTCGGGACAATTCACCGTCCATGTCTGCTTCAACCGCTATGTTGCCTACTGCCGTGGGCAAGTCCATCGCCGTGCTTGCGGCTCCGGTGCTACAGCTAATGCTCGAGCTTGGGGATATATGTTCGACCCCTGCTTCGCCTATGTCCTTGGAGAGGTTGGAGGTGGACTCATGGGCGACCTTGTGTGAGGGGCATGTTTCGCCTCTATCATGTGAGCAATTGGCGGTGCCGAAATTCATTGTGTCGATGGTCCTTGTGGCGGAGGATGTCGTGTCAGTGGTTTCTCGGGCCGACGATATCATTGAGGCCGGTTGGTTGGTGCCCGCTCCTAAGAGCCCCTTGGTTGACGACAACTATATCAAGAAGTAAAATAAGTTGTATGACTTCCTTGACAAATGGGTGGCTGATCAGCCTGGATCCAGCAATACAAGTGGCTGCCTCGTGAAGGAGAGACCGGACAAGGAGAAAGCAAAGACAAACAAAAGCAAGAAGAGTGGCATCATTCGGAAGGCGCCCGTGACTTCACGATGGAGGGTGCTTCATTTCTTGTGTGGGCGGTGTTCTTGTCTGGAACTTCGTTGTGTTGTACAAGTGTCGAGAGTTGTGGTTGTGGTGCATTAGGAGGGCCACATGTGCGGTCACGGTGTTTCGTGTTGTGTGAATAGTACGCATGTGGGTTGTTTGTACCGGTTTTTGCCCGGTTTTTTAAAATTAACTAGGAAACCCTCTTCTTCTTAATTAATCAACGAGCCAAAACTTCTGCCTCTGTTTCAGAAAAAACCTTATCCGTATAAACTCTTAATTTCTACCTACCAATGAAAAATATGCAGGTCTTTGCATATTCGTGAAAAAATGAGCGTATAAAATGGAGCCTCGTTTTTCTTATTCCAACATCTGGAACTAAATTATTGCACTGGGATTTCCCAGCTGGCCTGGTCCCAGTAGCAAAATCTTTGAAGAATGAGATATTCTCAGTAACTGCAGTCCAGTAAATCCCATTGAGGAACTACGAGATATCTTTTCCCTTGTTCGCAAAATCGCAACTCAATAACTGGCCAGTGCATACAAAATGGAACCTCGGTCGATCTTTCGTTTTCGTTCCAAAATCGTAAGACTACTGGGATATCTCAGCGCAATAATTCACCAAGAAGGAGTATCCTTTTCCTTGTTGGTAGCGAACCCACATAACTGGCAGCGAGTTAATCACCGGATATCCATCCAGTGCGAGTGCATAATCTTCCAACCCCAGTGTATCTCCAATTAAATAAGGCCAGGAGAAAAGCGCGAGGGGCAGGATGCAGCATGCATGCATGCATGCATACGCGTGCCCTCGGCGTTTTCCGCAGCCCCAAGCACCTGCCTCACGCGCCCTGTGACGCACGCCCGCGCGCAGCCGAGACCCGCCGTCCACCCCCCTTACCCTCCGCCGCACCGGTAACCGACCGACCGAAGCCCGGGCGAGAGACAGGCCAGGCGGGCATCCAGTAGCCGACAAGCAGCGCACCCGTTTGCTCCAGTCCAGCTTTCCTCCTCGCCCCGCGCCCGGCTGCCAGGCACTACCCCCCGCTGCCGCCTAGTACCGCGGCACTTCCGTTTGCACCGTCCGCTTTTCTCCTCCTTACTCCCTGCTGTCGCTCCGGGGCAGTTTCCATTCCCAACGCTTCCATCCTCTCGCTCGCTCTCTCTCCCCCTCCCCCTCTCGCTCGCCGCGCGCGTCGTCGTCCTCGTCGATCGTTGTGGTCGCGGTGGCCGCCATGGGCGGGCGTGGGGCTTCCTGGGGCGTGATCAGGGCGGCGGCGGTGCTGGCCCTAGCCGTGGCCGTGCTGGGAAGGGTCGTGGCTTCGGCGTCCTCCAGGGCGGAGCATGTTACTTCCCGCGCCGAGGAATGTACGTACTCCTCCTCGCCCCCTACCTAGATCTGCCCCTCTCGGAGTTGCCTTGCTTGCAGCGCTCGATCGATCGTCGACTCGTCGTCCTTCCTGTGCACGACGGCTTCTCCGGCCCTTTTCCTTGATCTTCGCTCTGTGCTGAGCACGCCGGACGTAATCCGTCCAGATTTTTCGTGTAGTAGAAGAAACTGCATGTTCATGATTAATTAGCTCTTCCTTTAGTTCTAGCTAGTACCCCTCTTTTTCTTTCGAACCAAAATTCAGTTCATGTACTGACTCGTTTTTGCATGGTCGTGTGGTGTGGTTGCAGTGGAGGCGCTGATGGCCATCAAGGCGGCGCTCCATGACCCGGACGGAATTCTCGGAGACTGGATCGTCACCGCCGGCCGTCACCGGTGCCGGTGGACGGGGGTCACTTGTTCCGTCGGCCGTATCGACTCACTGTACGTACCACCGCGCAGTTAACTAATCCTTTCCGTGCCGTGCTTGGTTTGAAGTTTTCTGGACTCATGCATGGTTTGTCTCTCCTGCTCGCAGACAACTGCAGCACATGGGCCTGGCCGGCACACTCTCGCCGGCGATCGGGAAGCTGCAGCGGCTGCGCAATCTGTAAACCCTGTTCGATAGCACTACGTACTTAACGCTCATCCGTGTTTGGAACGCAGGAATACGAAGGTTTGATCTAGGTCTGGGTGTTTTCTTCCACAGGTTATTGCACCATAACTCAATCTCTGGCCCTATTCCCGACGCCATTGGAGGGCTGCCGCTGCTACGACATCTTTCCCTGTCAAACAATCAGCTCTGCGGCACGATACCGGACTCGCTGATCAATTCTAGCAGCCTCTTCATCATGTATTTCCTTTTCTCAGTCGACTAATCACTGTCTTTAATTCCTCTTCTTAAATTTGTGGGATATCTGGTATTCGCTGATGATTTTTACGTACGTTGTGATAACTGAGCTTGAAAATTGCTCTATTTTTCAGGGATCTCTCCTTCAACAACCTGAGCGGCACGGTGCAGGCTTTCAACATAAGGAATGTACTGTAAGTGATTTCTAGTTCAGTCCACTTTCTTTTTTCCTGCCCTCCACATGAGGTCTTGGAAGAAAACTAGTTCTGGCCTGATTTTCTTCTTCTCTTTTCATGGCATATGCTGGAACGACGACAGCGTTTCCGGAAATCCGCTGTTACGTTATCCCGGTTGCGGAGGAAGTTGCGCCGCCTCCACAGTTTTGCAGGAAGAGATCACTGTCCCCGCACTAGACCCGCCAAGTAAGACATTACTCTTCTTCACCCAAATATGAGAATCTTGTTTCATATAATATGGTAGGGTTAATCATGTTTGGGTTTCTCCACGGTATCCTCTATGTGCTACTTACACTCAATTCTAATTTGTTGCAGCGCACCCACAAAGCTTTGCAGCAACCATCAAGATAGTGGTGATCTGCGTATCAACTGGCTCTGTGGTAACTGTCGTCTTATTTGGAGTCTTCCTGGCTACTCAGCAGTGGCGTAGGCGTCGTCTCCGGATATTTGCTGAGATAGATGGTAACCACGTGCTCTCCAGTGCTGTGTATGAGTTTGCATTGCTTATTATTTACCTCCTACATCTGGAGGAGTAACATGTTAGTGTCTTGGTTTGCAGAAGAGGATCATAATAATCAATTGTGAGCTTGGGGTCTCCCGGCTCAGTTTTTATTTTTATATCTAGGTTATGTTCCTGGGCAACTTTAGTAAACATACAGCATGATTAGCAATTTAGGAAACTTGTCATTGCATTGAGAAAGAAGAGTGTGTTACAACAGTTTTGCCGCAAAACGGGTGGGGGCTTGTCGCCAATCACACACCCATCCTCAGATCTAGGGCTACTCTCCAGTATGATTCACTCGGCCCTTAGATCTAGGGCTACTCTCCAGTATGATTTCACTCGGCCCTCAGATCTAGGGCTCACTTTTATAGTGTCTACGAGCCATCAGGCGTCAGCTCGTGCAACATTGAAGGTGTTGTCGTTGAAGTGCTTCCATATTCACCATTCACTCAACATGATTAGTGAAGCCATGTCGTTCTTGGGTCTCGAGCTTGAAGAGTGCATGATCATCGCCCACTATTGCCGAAAGTCATCACCCCTTTGTGGCGCACTAGATGTGGAGTGGGACCAAGAGAACACCTGTCATGACCAAGAAGGAACAATCAACAAGGATGTATTGTAGTGTCGCTCGCAATTGATCATAGAGCACACATGCTAGCGAGTGTGGGAGGCCTTGGTAAGCAAGTCTGGCCGAGGCCAATCGAACACCTATTATGGCATGCAAAAAACAATGTGTGGATCTATCACACCTTATTTGGCGCCCATGTGTGCCAAATGAGCTTCCAGTGTTGGTTAGTCAGCAAGTTACAGAATCAAGCGAGGTAGTATTAATCAGAAGTGTATTGATCGGGTGAGTTACCCGTCATCATATTAAATAACAGGGTCGTGATCAGGGTGAAGGGACAAACAAAGTGCCAAAGCTCGATGTATTTCACAGTCCAAGCCCTGCTAATGAGCCCCTGCTTGACAATGCTCCTAAATCAGGACCTCGGCGGGACTATGGCATAGATGGTTGGCGTTACGTCAACACATGTTTCGTTGATCCATGTGTCCTCCCAAAAGTATGTTAAGGTCATGTCGGCCATTACCCAATTAGCGTATGAATGGAAGAGAGACGTCACATCATAGTGGTGGTGGAGGTCGAGCACAACCCATGGCGAGAGCGATCGGTACAATGCAGTCATTTAACCATTGTGTGTGGAGTGCAAGCCCAAGACGCGAAATGTCAAGTATGCCAAGGTCATCATTCCAGATAGGACCACAAGCCGGTGGTTAGGCGACAAGACAATTGCGCCTTCTTCTTTTAGTTCACTCTGCTTCATTGGGATCTTTGCGAAGCCACACGGTTTTGTATGGATCCTTTTTGGATGTCGAAACTTTTGTTGATTCTTTGCACCCCGAATGGGCTCCCTCATGGCTAACCGTTCCCTTGGTCCGCATGTGTGTTGGTCCATGTCGGTACATGGTCAGGAGGATCCCACATGTGTTGCTTCTCTCTGCTTTGCTCTCATATGTTTGACTTTTTCTGGTGTGAGTCCCACGCACATGTGGCTTTCCCCTTTTTCTATGAAAGAGTTCCAAATTTTGAAAGTTCAAATTTCTGGAAGTCCAAATCATGAACTTCCTAAAATTCGAAAAGTTGACTTTGAAAATATCAAAATTTCTAAAAGTTCGTATTTTTGAACTTACTGAACTTCCAAAATTTTATTGGAACTTGAAATTTTGAAAGTTTAGAATTGTGAAAGCTAAGGTGTGAATTCTCGAAATCTGGTATTGTGATTTCCGAAAGTTGCACAAAAAAGAAAACGATCATAAATGGAAAGGCGCCGGACATGCGACCTTCAAAAATGGAAAGTTTGCCTCATCTGAAATCGCTCGCACGGGGCTACTGGCTCGGCTGCCCACCAGTTAGCTCCGCTCCTTTTGCACCGCACGGAGATGATACAAACACAAAAGAGTTCAACTTGTGGCATCAACACACAAGGCCAAATGCGGATTTTCTTGGATGATGTGTGAGATCTCTGTAACTGATCTCCTCCCATGTTCCATTAGCCACCAATTTGTTGCCCAAATGTTGTTTCTTGGAAAAAGTGAAGAATCTTCTCTTTTCACTCATTCATCGTATTTCCATGTGTTCATCTCCACACTACTACCTTTGCAACGATGGATCCGGAATTTTTTATTGTCAAAAATGGCGGTTCTATCAAATGATTCTACAGATTAATGGTCTAAACTCATTTGGATTATTCTATGATTTTAATTAGTAGAATCTATGATACTAGAGAAAAGGGTTTCCCCCCGCTTTATATTATAAAGCACAAATGCCAAGCATCTAACCATAGGAAAGTATAAGTTCAGGTACCGAAACAAAATAAATAAGGTTCAGTTGGAGGCACGGCCAAACAAGCCCCAAATAAATAAAAAAGACGATCTAATCAGGCTCCGGGGGTGGAGGGGGAAATGGAGGTGCCATATTACGACTCTCATAGTTATAATCTTGTGATTTATGATCTTATCACTGGAGTCCGACCCAATTCTTAATAAGTGATCCTAACAACCTTGATGGAGGATACTACTCATCACATTGTTGTAAAGTTAAGAGAAGAAGAAGTGTAGGCGGAAGCCTAGGAGAGCCAATCGAGCTAAACTCTTTTTTTTTGTCATGCCATGAAGTGCAATTTCTCATATGTGTTTTAGAGAGATTGTCGAAAAAAGACAATCAATGGCGGTTCCCCATCTATATCCAATCGAGAATAGAAGGGAGCCACTTCCGGCGTCATCTTGTACTCTCTGCATTCGGCACACGCATGCGCCCACCATCATGCATCCTTCATTCGGGACGAAGCCAAGTGAGAAACACGATAGACAAAGGAAATGCCCACTTGATAGGAGGACGAAAATCAGTAGTTTTGAAGTTGCACACTCCATCTTAAAAGCTAGAGGGTTTTAGCCCTTTGGTTTTTCAGCAAGAATCACCGCCTTGAGCATGCTCAAGAACAAGCAAGGGGGCACCTTTCCATTTCAACCTAACATAGCTATAGAGAAACAAAATATTCATCGGGCTGCTCACCCATGAGCGAATGACACCTCTGCAACTCACAATTTTTTTTCAGATTGATGGGGGGGGGCAAAAAACCCACCGTTTTTTATATTCCAGCTCGAAGGTGACTTCACAGTCAGTACAAATACATGTAAGCATACAAGAGGTGCAAAAGGAAATTACAGAGGAAGGCACCAAGAGGAGAGCCCAAAACTAGAAGAAAGAAACAAACGGAGGGGAAGGCTGGCTACAGAACCAAACCGAAACCCCCGAAGGTGGACATCTCAATAGCGAGCTCCGCTAAGCAGCTCGTTCCACCACAGGTAATGAACCACAACAAGGCCTAGGGAGAAAAAGGTGGCACCAAAAGAGCAGCAAGCAAGGGAACATCATCGACAAGAACGAATGACGTTGAATAGCCAAGTTCGTGCGGCAACACCGGTGTGCACCAGCGAGTCCAAAAGACAATGCACCACCAAGACCGAAGGGCGTGGCATCGGTGTACCGCCGCCGAGATCGAAGGGCAGCGTGCCGCCAAGGCCACCCCAAGATGTACACACAAACGTCATCCGGGCCACCATGAAGCACAGCCCTGACGGAAAGGAGACACCAAAGTAGAAGCATACCGAGAAACGTCACTAGCACGAACGAAGAGCGCCAGATAGCCGAGTTCGAGCGGAAGCACCGGTGTGCCGCCGGCGAAGCCGAGAAGGCAACGCGCCATCGAGAACGAAGGGTGCAGTATCGCTGCATTGCCGCCGAGGTCGAAGGGCAGCAGTTCGTCGAGGCCAACACCAGGACGTCTAGGCAAGCTCCACTCGAGTCGCCTAAAAAATGGCCAGCCAAGGATCGAAAGCCGTGGTGGAGATGGAGTAGCATGAGCAGGACGCCCAAAGCAAAAATAATCCAAGAAGTTGCCCCCAAGGAGGAAACAACTTAGAGACATCAACACCATCCGACTCGGGAACCCTGGGTCCGAGATTTTTCTCAGGGCCTGATAGCATTGGGGGAGGGAAACAATGCCAAAATCGACGCCTTCAAGAAGGGGAAATGGCGGCTGCAGCCATCACCGTCGATGAATTTCTCACCTGGCAATGCCTCCTCCACCTCACAACCAGAGCAAGTCAACCAACCACCACCATAGCCCCTCAGCCTAGGCATCGAAGAGCCACGAAGTGAGCTACAGATGGACAAAGAAGCAGTAAGAAACTGGGCTGCCGCACGCATAACATGGGGAGGCGGACCGGCACGGTGAGCAGTGAGAGGCCGCAATGAGAGAGCATGGGGAGTAGGTGGACAAGGCCATCCAAACCCCCAAATCTGACTTGAAGCGCGAACCCCGGGAACAGGCGACGACCGAGCGATTTGCGGCCAGCTGGGGCCCCCCACGGGTCGAGGAGGAAGGGGGGTCGGTCGGGTAGCACGTGGGATGCGCAGATCAAGCCGCCATCAAGGAGGGGCGAGGGTCAGACGGACCGGGGAGGGGGCGCACGGGTGTTGCGCCCACCGCTGCCAGCCGCAAGTGAGCTTTGCCCAGCAACGTCAGCCAGAAGGGGCGAGGGGAGGCGATGGGGAAGGGTGGCCAATGGCGGCAGCCCTCGGTTCTGCCCAAGTCGCCTCTAGGGAGACGATGTGGGGGGCCAGCTTCTCACTCTATATCTCTATCTCCTGTTCTCATATCTAGTATTCTCAAAACTCGCACAAAATAATATAGGAGGATCCTAAGCCTAGTTTTGCACTTGGGTTCATGTGAGCTTTTCATTGTTGTTTGATGCCAAAATCTTCTATGTATCCTTGGAACTGGAAGGTGCACGTTCGTTTAAAAGAGTGCTCTTGGTTCACTGCCCCTTTCTAATCTATGGAATCAAGCTCACAAGTTATTCTCTATATCTACCATAAGGGGAGATCCATCATTTGGTTCATAATCAAGTGCAACCTTAATGCAAGGAAACCGATATGACACTACAAGAAACTTGTTGATGTACGACGAAAACCTCGTGATGATGACACTATTTGTCATGAATGAACCAATATCATTTTGTGACATTTGTTCAAAGATGAATCGTCTATATAATTGCAGTGAAATCAATTTGGAATCCATTGATTTGAAGTTATCGTTGTGAGAAATTTCTGAGCCGTGCAATGGCCTATCTTTTCTTATCCAATGGTACCATAGCCATATTTGCTACTGTGCCTTCTGGATTTAACCAAGCATAGCAATTATTATTGGCGACATGCCATTGCTCAATTAAGCAAGCACTACATACATTTAACTTTTTCTATCCTGATCCCCTCCCACATGAATCCTAATTTTAGCTTGTTTATCTGTATTATCACACAATTTGGGAGGTTAACTATCACTCGATAGTCGTAAGGATAATCAAAAAATGATTCGAACTCATACTCTATGATCTCAAGCAGACCTTGTCAATGACACATTTCTCTTGTGTTCAATGGTTACCCAAGGTATTTGCACGTGACTAACTTTATCAGGGCTGGAAAGAACTAGAACATGTTAGGTATCCAAACCCATGTTACCACACTATCAGGTATAGTTCGGTTGCTCCTAATATATCATGAGTCATATCCTTAAGGGTGACTGATAACCTTATTTACCACCTTCATCTCCTTCATGTACTCATTCACTAAAATATAGATAGTTATATAGAGCTAACGTGTTTGAGATCTTTTGCCCTCCACTCCTAGCACAGTAGTGGAGCCAAACATTATGAAAAGGTGGGACATAATATAGGTTGTGTTGTTCAACACCGAACTCATATGTCACGTTACCACCCACCTAACTACTAGGCTAATAGGAATAGTGTTTTCATAATACTAGTAGCTAACCTTATGCATGGTTGGCCTAATTGTTCTGGAGGCCCCGGGGCAAAATAAGAAAATGGTCCGAGGATTCTTGGTTGTGACTAGATTTCTACACATATAATACATGGAATATACATGGTATGGACCCCTAGCAGGCATGTACCTCACGTCATTACATTCATCACCTCATCCCTAGCATTATATGTTCTGCCGAGTAAATAGGCAGTTTTTTGACTAAATTAATCCATGAATAAATTACTAGCATGACATTGACAGAAATAAGCACATACTAATATTCGATCATGCAAGCACATACTATGCTACTAGCAGATTCATCTACGTATAACGCTAGCATGGTTAAAACAGAAATCAATAGGAGCGGGATAAACGAGTTATACCCTTCAGTAGGCAAGGCAGAGGCCGCAGTGGCGGCGGTGGCAGCAACAGCATCCTCGGCGGCCTTCTTCTCGGTTTAGAGCTTCTCGGCGGCAGCACTTTTTGTGTCGCTGAACATGGTGATGACGAAGGCGACGCGGACGTAGAGGAAGTAGTCGATCGGAGGCGAGCAGTCGCATAGTCGCTCCCCAAAAAACTAATCGCCCCTCTCTCGTACAGGATCTGGAGAGGCGGGGTTTCGTAGGCCTGCTCTCGCATCGACCGTGTACGCGGCGGACGGGATGGGATCATCGGCGGCAGCAGCAGCAATGGAACGATAGTGGGATTAGAGGCAGATGCGATCTGTTTCGCTTGACGGCTAGGGTTTGCAGACGCTCCACATATATACGCGCGGCCGCTTGGAGAGACGTGGGCTGGATCCACGTCCAAGTCGGTAACAGCCCACGATCTGACGTCTCAGATCATGGTCCACTTGTCAAAGACTCTCTGTTCCAGACCGGCAAAAGTAAGTGCAACTTGATAGCACTTTGATTATCACTGCTACATTTATAGATATTTGATCAAATGCTTCCCACCGTATCTAATGGATTGGTTATTATAAAAACTACTTTGATAGCATTTTGATTATCACTGCCACATTTATATGATTGGGAAGAAGTTTATCTCCCCAATCCTCACTCACTGCCTACCCATTTGTTTTGGCCTTGCCACAAAATCATACATTGGTTAGGAGATGTGTTTGATACAGTTAGACAATAATAATCAACTCATTTCATTTTCATAATCTTCTATGTATATTCTATTTTTAGTCATGTCATGGTTGCCTTTTTATTTTCCTTACGAAATACTCCCACCGTAACTTAATGTAAGACGTTTTTAGACACTATGGTAGTGTCAAAAAAATGTATATTAAGTTACAGAGATAGTAGCTTACAGTTTTTCCGTCAACACATTTAAACATTGCAATTCCTTCCTAGAATTCAATGTGAAATACCAATTTTTTCATGCGCTTAATCATCATGATCACATAACTAGTTACTCAACTATCTTGTGCATCAGCTATAGTGGGCATTCATTTGTTATGTTACTTTGTAGCACTCTATATACCTGATGACTGCTTATGGTAAGGGGTAAATGTTTTCCAGACAACAAGAACTCAGAAGCATGCCATGGTCATCTGAAGATGTACACGCTCAAGGATATCAAACAAGCTACCAACAGCTTCCACCCAAATAACATCTTGGGGCATGGAGGATTTGGGATAGTATACAAGGGTATTTTGCTTGATGGCACCATTGCAGCTGTGAAAAGGTTGAGGGAATTTGTTTCTTCTGGTGAAGTTCAATTCCACACAGAAGTTGAAGTCATGAGCTTGGTTGTTCACCGCAACCTTATTAATCTAATTGGGTTCTGCTCTGAAGATAATGAGAGGATCCTTGTATACCCTTACATGCTAAATGGAACTGTTGCTTCCAAATTACAAGGTTAGTTAATCATTATTTATCTTTATATAAGCATAGATGTGGGTTATATAATATATCATATTTTTAATCAAAAACTATAATGCACTTTCTTCATATGACAAGTAATAGAAATTCATGGTCGACCTAATTGGTTGCCTAGCTTGTGTTTTCATCACTGTTTTTTTATCAAGATAACCAAGGTAAATACTACATACGTTCTTTTCCCTTTGCCATTTTGAGCAACCGCACAATCTCGGAGATAAATACTTGACACCTGCTTGTACTAATTACTGATTTGAAAAATCATTAACTTGTAAAAGGGGCTGTATTTTATATGGTTATCCATTAGTACTAAATTTCTTATGACAAATATAAATACTTCTATGTATAATCAAAGTTTTGAAAAAGGTTGACTGCATTTGTTTTATAACAATAAGTAAGAAAGAGCAGAGTTACAAAGTATGATGGAACCTAGTATATATCAGGCAACAATCACTCGGTTTCATCCAGGAAGAAGCTGAGGAATTATTTATGACTCTAACAAATACTTAGTGTCAGATTCATTCATAAAATATCTTGGTGCACATCAACATGTCCAGTGAAAATGCAAATGTGTGAAAATTCTTGAACAGTCAATGATTTGTTACTCTGCGAACAAAGGATAATACATTGGACTAATTAGTTGATTATATGTTGTGTTGCTAATAAAAAAATCACTTTTATTACTCTTTCTCTGCATACTCTATTCGTAATTTTTTCAGAATGAAGTTATTTTATTTTATTTTTACTATTAGCAGCATATGTGAGTGGAAGACCTGCCTTAGACTGGGCAGGGAGAAAGAAGATTGCGCTTGGCGCGGCGCGAGGGCTCGCCTATCTGCATGACCGGTGTGATCCAAGAATAATCCATCGCGACATAAAAGCGTCCAATATTCTTCTTGATGAACATTTCCAAGCGATAGTCTCCGATTTTGGGCTGGCAAAGCTCTTGGGTCAAGGGCAGTCCCATGTTTTCACAGCAATCCGCGGGACATTTGGGCGTATTGCTCCCGAATATCTGTTGACAGGTGAATCATCGGATAAGACCGATGTTTACGCGTATGGACTCTTGTTGATCGAGCTAATCACCGGTCGAAAAAGGCTGGACGTCAATCCGGATGAGTTTGAGAAGGGAGGAGTGATTGATTGGGTAAGTCCTTCCTTTTGTGCCAAATGCATTACATTTCTTCTTGGTAGACATGATGTCTCTTTAGGTCATTCTTGCCATTACATTTCTGATTGAACACGTACGGAAGAAACACTACATCTCTTATTACTCTTATTAACTTATGAGCATTACTGTCAATCTGTTGCCATTTTTAGGAATGTAAATCTTTATCTTCGATTAAGGCAACAAGCAACTCATATACTCCATTAGTACTACAGAACATTACAATGGTTTTTCTTAGGATCAAATAAACCTTTTCACACAATATTTAAGAGTTCAAGAACTTGTTGCGCAAAATGTGGCATGAACGGCCATTGATCTCACATGGATGTGTGATCGTCTTCCTGCAGGCAAGGGAGCTCCTTAAAGATGGCCTGCTGAGCTCGTTCGTGGACGAGAGGCTAAAGTACAACTACAACTACGCGGAGGCGGAGGAGATGGTCCAGATAGCCTTGCTCTGCACAATGTACAGGGCAGCCCACCGCCCAAGGATGTCTGAAGTCGTCAGGATGCTGGAGGGAGATGGGTCGGTCGCAGGGAGATGGGAGAGATTGAAGGATGTCAAGGCACCAGAGCATGGAGCCGAAACCCCGAAGATTGTGCTGTCTCCTGCGCATTACAGTGAAGAGGAGCATAACTCCGTGGAGCTGGAGGCGGTTCAGCTCTCTGGGCCAAGGTGATCTCGTAACCATTTGACATGGCAGTGGACATATCTGGTTCTCCCACCCGTTTACCGTGATGCCGCGCTCCCGCCCGTCGGAAAGACTTGCGATGGTCATAAACGTTATCTGAAACGACTTGGATTGATGAACCATGCCATAATAATTTAGCTCCTGTCAATAAATCTCTGAGGAAACACAGAGACAAAATTTCAGTTAATATTTTCTGCCCTCTGCCACCACCCTTTTACTTAGAATAGAACTTTCGTGACATGGTATTTCTTTTTTCTTATGAAATTTTCATGACAAATCATGGTTTTCCAAAAATTCGAAATGGAGGGAGCGTGGCGGCGCCGTGTGTGGTGGTAGCACTGGATATGTCTTCTGTCAGAGTTTAGGTACATGCATATGCATATGTGATAGCCAGTTTCAGTCTTTCAGAGCACTCACATTTGATTCGAATAAGAGGTACATTATGCCTCAGACTTTAAACTTAAGAGTGTCACATTTACAATGGTGCGTACAGCCTCTCTAGGCTAACACCTCCTTCCTGAATAGTATATCGTTTGTAGGAAATAGAATAAAAAGATTGCATACATCCATTTGGCGGAAAGGAAACAGAACTGAATATAGAAAATATCTCTCTAAGTATATTATTATCTTCCCTACCAACAGACTATATTTTTTCTTCTCACAAACACCAAAAAAAATCAATGTTTCTTTCTTAATCTTACCAAGCTTACCAAGTCTGAAAGCACAATCAGCCACAACCACGCCTCATGAGCGCTGCTAGGATAGCTCTCGCGAAACCACGCCTCTCGCTCGCCATAGCCATCGCCCCCGCAGATCTCGCCACTCCAGCCTCGCAGCATGCCTCCACGCCGGCGAGGGCCGCGGGCGCCGACCGCGGCCACACCCCCTCCACCCCCTCGGATGCCCCCTTTCGTCTATGAAGCCTCCCCGGAGATGGTGAGGCTGATCTCACCAGTTCCGCAGGGGGTGCGCGACCAGGGCTCGGGGATGGGTGGAGCGGGCGACCAGGATTCGAGACACCACCGTGGCGTGGATCCGGTGTGTGCGGGAGTGGAAGGCGGCGGATCAGGCAGTGGCGGCGGAGACCGCCCCGAGCGCGAGATCCGCGGCGGTGAGATACGCGGAGATATGTCAGAGGAGGGCGGACGTGGAGCAAAGGATACTAGCGAGGAGGATCCACGACGAGGCCACGGCGGAGGAAAGGGCTAGGATGCCCGCGTTCCCACACTCCCCGCCGGCCGCGTTCGTGCTGTGGGCGAGGGCGGAGGTGAAATCGGGGGATCCCCGGAGGGCGATGCGGCGGGAGTGCATCCTGGGGGTGATGCCGTCGGGTGCCTCACTGCAGTTCTCGTCCCCGAGGAGAAGTGTGGAACGACCCCCCCCCCCCCCCCCCCCCCCCGGCCCCTGCGTCGTCCGCTTCGGGCGACTCGGGCGGCGACTAGGGTTTCCCCGTCGCGCCGCCGCTCCCTCTCCCCTCCCTCCCTCGCCGCCACCTGAGTTAGCCGCCGGATCCGCGCGTGCGGCCGCCCGTAAAGGTGGCGGCGAGGCCTCGGTCGCTCCTTTCCTCGAGGAGGACCTCGGATCTGGGGCGGCGACCCTTCTTGGCGAGGCGGCGGCGCTTTCTCGGCCGGCGTCGTCCGCGGGTGTGCTCTGGCCGGCGGCCTCGACCACGCGGGTGGTGAGGTGTCGGCGGGTGGCGGCGGCGGCGCGGAGGTCTCCCCTCCTCGTCAGATCTGAGGGTGGCTCCTTTCCCCTGTCTTCCTCGTCCCCGCCGCTTCTCGCCTGCCTCCCTCCGAGCGCTGGTATGATGTGGGTGGGTGACTGGTGGTCTGGTTTTGGGCCGCGGGAAACCGTTGGCCGGCGTGGCTGGCCTGGCAGCAGCGACGTCCCCGACGCCGTCTCCTCCTTGGAGGTGCTGCAGAGGCCCTTCCCCTTTCCACCCCTGTTCCTCCTCCCGGGTGAAAGCCCAAAATCCGGCTTGGATTGGGCGGTGACTGCGCGCTGTGCGTCGTGTTCTTCCTTGGGGGCGCCGCCTGGGGAGGGTTGCGTTCAGGTGAGGGTTTCTAGGTCGGAGCTTGGGTGGCTTGGGTGGTCCGGTGACGGCGGTGTCACTAGGTTCGGCATGGCTGTAGGCGTTCGGCTGCCTGGCAATGCTTCTCGGTGGCCTGTCGGTTCTCTTGATGCCTCTGCTGCCTTCTTCAGTAGCTGCACCTGGTGGTTTTCCTGCAGCTCTCAGGCGTTCTAGGTTGTGGCGAGGCGGCAGTCGCGGAGTGCTCGAATGTTCTAGTGGTGAAGTGCTGCGGCTGCTCCAGGTCCCGAAGCTGACACGTCCCCTGCTCTAGGGTGAGCGTCTCTCAAGTCCGCCGGGTACGGCGCCTTGCGAGCCATGGCGAGAGGGAAGGGTCCCTCTGCGGCTTGAGAGACGGCGAATGTGTGGTGGCTTCTACTTGGGTGTTGGTCGGGCTCTCTCACCACTCTCTGTTGCAAGCAGGTCCTCGTCGTGCTCGTGTGTGCCTCATCCCTAGTTGGCTGTTTGGCTGTAGTCTTCGGCTTGGACAAGCTTCGAGCTATGTTTTCCTGTATTCTTTTTGTGCTTGTGCGACCCGTTGAGTTGTAAGCCTCGTAGAGTGTCCCCTTGTATCGTTTGGTCGTGGGGGTTTGTGTGTGTCTGTTTTTTCCTGGCCGGTTGATGGCTTTGTTAATTCAAAGCCGGGCTCTCTGCGAGCCTTCGTTCTAAAAAAAAAGTTCTCGTCCCCGCCGCCGGCGACCATCTGATTCTGAGAAAGGGCAACACCATTGCTGAAGCTTCTAAAGGCTAGTTCAAAATTCAGACCAACATGGAGGCGGCAGGGGGCAAGAGGTTTTGGTTGTGTCACTGGGATGCGGGACCCCCTGGCAGGGAGAGCGAGGTGGATGCCAACCACTTTGGCCAGTTGTGGGAGGACTCGCTTTCCCCATCCCCTCCAAACACTCCCTGCATCTGCGAGGATAAGAGGCCGGGGAGGAGAAACCCTAACCAGAGGAGAGTGCTAGCCTGGATTCGGAGAGGTCGATTTAGGGGGGCTGCTTTGTGGCTGCTGATTGCTTTGTGGCTAGTGGGAAGGATTTTGAATTTCAGATAACAGTAGAGTTCGGTTGCTCCAAATCGCCCTGGAAGGGGAGAATCAGACCAGATTTTGAGGAGATTTGGGAAAACAAGGTCATGGCGGAGAGCCACAGAGGAAGGGGCAGGAGGAGGGGTGCTGCTCGACCACCTCCCATGCAGGGCCAAGGCGGGGCGCCGCCGGAGGGCGGGCAGCCACAGTTCCCCTACCCTCCCCCGTTTGCATATGGATTTCCATCAGCACCACCACCATGGATGTTTGCCAGAGCTTACCCCTTTCCTCCTCCCATGTTTCCTAGGAATCAGTGGGACAACAACCAGGGATTTGGGGGGAGCAGACCTAGAGGAATAGGCAGGGCAACATCCAAGGGAATCAGGGGGGAAATCAAGCACAAAGTAGTGGGCAGCAGAAAAGAGAAACAGAGAAAAGCTCAGGAAAAGAGTAATGTAGGAGTTGGTGCTGCTGCGGCTGGAGAGATGATCCAACCTAAGGACTTCACAGATTACCCACAAGTCACCTGTTACAATTATGGAGATCCAGGGCACCACAAAGCAATGTGTGAAAAGCCAAAAAGGTGCTTTATCTGCAAATCTACAGCTCACCAAGTAGACACTTGTCCTGTCAAGAAGAGGCCACAGCAAATGGCCAAATATATAGGAAGTGCTTCGTCTGGTTTGGGCTTTTACCACCTGGAAATGTCTGACATGGGAATGAATTCTATAGGAATTCTGAAGAATTGTGGGGGGGTGTTTATTGAGTCTGGGCATGTGAGCAAAGAGGAGTTAGCTAAGGAGTTTTCTGTGATATACAAGACCAATTGGCCATGGCAAATTAGAGAGATAGATGAAGAATCTGTTGGGGAACGCAGTAATTTCAGAAATTTCCTACGCACACACAGGATCATGGTGATGCATAGCAACGAGAGGGGAGAGTGTGTCCACGTACCCCCGTAGACCGAAAGCGGAAGCGTTAGCACAACGCGGTATCTTCATGATCCAACCGATCCAAGTACTGAACGCATGGCACCTTCGAGTTCAGCACACGTTCAGCTCGATGACGTCCCGCGAGCTCCGATCCAGCAAAGCTTCGTCGGAGAGTTTCTTCAGCACGACGGCGTGATGACGGTGATGATGATGCTACCAACGCAGGGCTTCGCCTAAGCACCGCTACGATATGATCGAGGTGGATTATGGTGAAGGGGGCACCGCACACGGCTGGGAGAGATCAACAGATCAACTTGTGTGTCTTGGGGTGCCCCCCTGCCCCCGTATATAAAGGAGCAAGGGGGAGGCCGGACGGCCCTTGCAGGGCGCGCCAGGAGGAGGAGTCCTCCTCCTAGTGGGAGTAGGACTCCCCTTTCCTAGTCCCACTAGGAGGGGGAAGGAAGGAGAGGGGGAGGAGAAGGAAAGAGGGGGCGCAGCCCCTCCCCTAGTCCAATTCGGACTAGGCCCATGGGGGGCGCACGGCCAGCTCTCGTGGCTTCTCCTCTTTTTCCCCTAAAGCCCATTAAGGCCCATATGTACTCTCGTGTTCCCGTAACTCCACCGGTACTCCGAAAAATACCCGAATCACTCGGAACCTTTCCGATGTCCGAATATAGTCGTCCAATATATCAATCTTTACGTCTCGACCATTTCGAGACTCCTCGTCATGTCCCCGATCTCATCCGGGACTCCGAACTACCTTCGGTACATCAAAACACATAAACTCATATTATCGATCGTCACCGAACTTTAAGCGTGCGGACCCTACGGGTTCGAGAACTATGTACACATGACCAAGACTCATCTCCGGACAATAACCAATAGCGGAACCTGGATGCTCATATTGGCTCCTACATATTCTACGAAGATCTTTATCGGTCAAACCACATTACAACATACGTTGTTCCCTTTGTCATCGGTATGTTACTTGCCCGAGATTCGACCGTCGGTATCTCAATACCTAGTTCAATCTCGTTACCGGCAAGTCTCTTTACTCGTTATGTAATGCATCATCCCGCAACTAACTCATTAGTCACATTGCTTGCAAGGCTTAGAGTGATGTGCATTACCGAGAGGGCCCAGAGATACCTCTCCGACAATCGGAGTGACAAATCCTAATCTTGAAATACGCCAACTCAACAAGTACCTTCGGAGACACCTGTAGAGCACCTTTATAATCACCCAGTTACGTTGTGACGTTTGGTAGCACACAAAGTGTTCCTCTGGTAAACGGGAGTTGCATAATCTCATAGTCATAGGAACATGTATAAGTCATGAACAAAGCAATAGCAACATACTAAACGATCAAGTGCTAAGCTAACGGAATGGGTCAAGTCAATCACATCATTCTCCTAATGATGTGATCCCGTTAATCAAATGACAACTCATGTCCATGGCTAGGAAACTCAACCATCTTCGATTAACGAGCTAGTCAAGTAGAGGCATACTAGTGACACTCTTTTTGTCTATGTATTCACACATGTATCAAGTTTCCGGTTAATACAATTCTAGCATGAATAATAAACATTTATCATGAAATAAGGAAATAAATAATAACTTTATTATTGCCTCTAGGGCATATTTCCTTCAGTCTCCCACTTGCACTAGAGTCAATAATCTAGTTCACATCGCCATGTGATTTAACACCAATAGTTCATATCACCATATGATTAACACCCATAGTTCACATCGTCATGTGACCAACACCCAAAGGGTTTACTAGAGTCAATAATCTAGTTCACATCGCTATATGATTAACACCCAAAGAGTACTAAGGTGTGATCATGTTTTACTTGTGAGAGAAGTTTAGTCAACGGGTCTGCCACATTCAGATCCGTATGTATTTTGCAAATTTATATGTCAACAATGCTCTCACGGAGCTACTCTAGATAATTGCTCCCACTTTCAATACGATCCAGAATGAGACTAAGAGTCATCTGGATCAGTGTCAAAACTTGCATCGATGTAACCCTTCACAACGAACCTTTTGTCACCTCCATAATCGAGAAACATATCCTTATTCCATTAAGGATAATTTTGACCGCTGTCCAGTGATCTACTCCTAGATCACTATTGTACTCCCTTGCTAAACTCAGTGTAGGGTATACAATAGATCTGGTACACAGCATGGCATACTTTATAGAACTTATGGCTGATGCATAGGGAATGACTTTCATTCTCTTTCTATCTTCTGCCGTGGTCGGGCTTTGAGTCTTACTCAATTTCACACCTTGTAACAGAGGCAAAAACTCTTTCTTTGACTGTTCCATTTTGAACTACTTCAAAATCTTATCAAGGTATGTACTCATTGAAAAAACTTATCAAGTGTCTTGATCTATCTCTATAGATCTTGATGCTCAATATGTAAGCAGCTTCACCGAGGTCTTTCTTTGAAAACCTCCTTTCAAATACTCCTTTATGCTTTTCAGAAAATTCTACATTATTTCCGATCAACAATATGTCATTCACATATATTTATCAGAAATGTTGTAGTGCTCCCACTCACTTTCTTGTAAATACAGGCTTCACCGCAAGTCTGTATAAAACTATATGCTTTGATCAACTCATCAAAGCGTATATTCCAACTCCGAGATGCTTGCACCAGTCCATAGATGGATCGCTGGGGCTTGCACATTTTGTTAGCACCTTTAGGATCGACAAAACCTTCTGGTTGCATTATATACAACTCTTCTTTAAGAAATCCATTAAGGAATGTAGTTTTGACATCCATTTGCCAAATTTCATAAAATGTGGCATTTTGCTAACATGATTCGGACAGACTTAAGCATCGCTACGAGTGAGAAAATCTCATCGTAGTCAACACCTTGAACTTTGTCAAAACCTTTTTTCGACAAGTCTAGCTTTGTAGATAGTAACACTACTATCAGCGTCCGTCTTCCTCTTGAAGATCCATTTATTTTCTATGGCTTGCCGATCATCGGGCAAGTCAACCAAAGTCCACACTTTGTTCTCATACATGGATCCCATCTTAGATTTCATGGCCTCAAGCCATTTCGCGGAATCTGGGCTCATCATCGCTTCCTCATAGTTCGTAGGTTCGTCATGGTCAAGTAACATGACCTCCAGAACAGGATTACCGTACCACTCTGGTGCGGATCTCACTCTGGTTTATCTACGAGGGTCGGTAGTAACTTGATCTGAAGTTACATGATCATCATCATTAGCTTCCTCACTAATTGGTGTAGTAGTCACAGGAACAGATCTCTGTGATGAAATACTTTCCAATAAGGGAGCAGGTACAGTTACCTCATCAAGTTCTACTTTCCTCCCACTCACTTCTTTCGAGAGAAACTCCTTCTCTAGAAAGGATCCATTCTTAGCAACGAATATCTTGCCTTCGGATCTGTGATAGAAGGTGTACCCAACTGTCTCCTTTGGGTATCCTATGAAGACACATTTCTCCAATTTGGGTTTGAGCTTATCAGGATGAACTTTTTCTTATAAGCATCGCAACCCCAAACTTTAAGAAACGACAACTTTGGTTTCTTGCCAAACCATAGTTCATACGGTGTCGTCTCAATGGATTTAGATGGTGCCCTTTTTTAACGTGAATGCAGCTGTCTCTAATGCATAACCCCAAAACTATATTGGTAAATCGGTAAGAAACATCATAGATTGCACTATATCCAATAAAGTATGGTTATGACGTTCAGACACACCATTATGCTGTGGTGTTCCAGGTGGCATGAATTTGTGAAACTATTCCACATTGTTTTAATTGAAGACCAAACTCGTAACTCAAATATTTGTCTCCGCGATCAGATCGTAGAAACTTTATTTTCTTGTCACGATAATTTTCTACTTCAGTCTGAAATTCTTTGAACTTTTCAAATGTTTCAGACTTATGTTTCATTAAGTAGATATACCCATATCTGCTCAAATCATCTGTCAAGGTCAAAAAATAACGATACCCGCCACGAGCCTCAACACTTATCGGACTGCATACATCAGTATGTATTATTTCCAATAAGTCAGTTGCTCGCTCCATTGTTCCGGAGAACAGAGTCTTAGTCATCTTGCCCATGAGGCATGGTTCGCAAGCATCAAGTGATTCATAATCAAGTGATTCCAAAAACCCATCAGCATGGAGTTTCTTCATGCGCTTTACATCAATATGACCTAAACGGTAGTGCCACAAATAAGTTGCACTATCATTATTAACTTTGCATCTTTTGGCTTCAATATTATGAATATGTGTATCACTACAATCGAGATCCAACAAACCATTTTCATTGGGTGTATGACCATAGAAGGTTTTATTCATGTAAATAGAACAACAATTATTCTCTAATTTAAATGAATAACCGTATTGCAATAAACATGATCAAATCATATTCATGCTCAACGCAAACACCAAATAACATTTATTTAGGTTCAACACTACTCCTGAAAGTATAGGGAGTGTGTGATGATGATTATATCAATCTTGGAACTGCTTCCAACACACATCGTCACTTCGCCCTTAACTAGTTTCTGTTTATTCTGCAAGTCCCGTTTCGAGTTACTACTCTTAGCAACTGAACCAGTATCAAATGCCGAGGGGTTGCTATAAACACTAGTAAAGTACACATCAATAACATGTATATCCAATATACCTTTGTTCACCTTGCCATCCTTCTTATCCGCCAAATACTTGGGGCAGTTCCCCTTCCAGTGACCAGTCCCTTTGCAATAGAAGCACTCAGTCTCAGGCTTAGGTCCAGACTTGGGCTTCATTACTTGAGCAGCAACTTGCTTGCCGTTCTTCTTGAAGTTCCCCTTCTATCCCTTTGCCCTTTTCTTGAAACTAGTGGTCTTGTTAACCATCAACACTTGATGCTCTTGCTTGATTTCTACCTTCGTCGATTTCAGCATCACGAAGAGCTTGGGAATCGTTTCCGTTATCCCTTGCATATTATAGTTCATCATGAAGTTCTAGTAACTTGGTGATAGTGACTAGAGAACTTTGTCAATCACTATCTTATCTGGAAGATTAACTCCCACTTGATTCAAGCGATTGTAGTACTCAGACATTCTGAACACATGCTCACAAGTTGAGCTATTCTCCTCCATCTTGTCAAAGGTCTTAAGCCTTTCGACATGGGCATGAGTCTGAAATACTAATTTGAACTCTTGGAACATCTCATATGCTCCGTGGCGTTTCAAAAACGTCTTTGAAGCCCTGATTCTAAGCTGTAAAGCATGGTGCACTGAACTATCAAGTAGTCATCATATCAAGCTTGCCAAACGTTCACAATGTCTGCATTTGCTCCTGCAAGCGGTCTGTCACCTAGCGGTGCATCAAGGACATAATTCTTCTGTGCAGCAATGAGGATAGTCCTCAGATCACAGATCCAATCCGCATCATTGCTACTAACATCTTTCAACTTAGTTTTCTCTAGGAACATATCAAAAATAAAACAGGGGAGCTAAACGCGAGCTATTGATCTACAACAACATAGATAAGCAAAATACTATCAGGTACTAAGTTCATGATAAATATAAGTTCAATTAATCATATTACTTAAGAACTCCCACTTAGATAGACATCCCTCTAATCATCTAAGTGATCACGTGATCCAAATCAACTAAACCATGTCCGATCATCACGTGAGATGGAGTAGTTTCAATGGTGAACATCACTATGTTGATCATATCTACTATATGATTCACGCTCGACCTTTCGGTCTCCAATGTTCCGAGGCCATATCTGCATATGCTAGGCTCGTCAAGTTTAACTAGAGTATTCTGCGTGTGCAAAACTGGCTTGCACCCGTTGTAGATGAACGTAGAGCTTATCACACCCGATCATCACATGGTGTCTTGGCACGACGAACTTTGGCATCGGTGCATACTGTAGGATTGAAAGTATGTCTAGAGGGGGGTGATTAGACTACTTGACCAAATAAAAATCTAGCCTTTACCCAATTTTAGTTCTTGGCAGATTTTAGCAACTTAGCACAAGTCAAGCAATCAACCTACACATGCAATTCTAAGAGTATAGCAGCGGAATGTAAAACAATTGCATATGAAGGTAAAGGGAGGAGTTTGAGGGAGCAAACACAATGTTGACACGGAGATTTTTTATCCGTGGTTCCGATAGGTGGTGCTATCGTACATCCACGTTGATGGAGACTTCAACCCACGAAGGGTAAGGGTTGCGCGAGTCCACGGAGGGCTCCACCCACGAAGGGTCCACGCAGAAGCAACCTTGTCTATCCCACCATGGCTGTCGCCCACGAAGGACTTGCCTCACTAGGGTAGATCTTCACGAAGTAGGCGATCTCCTTGCCCTTACAAACTCCTTGGTTCAACTCCACAATCTTGACGGAGGCTCCCAAGTGACACCTAGCCAATCTAGGAGACACCACTCTCCAAGAAGTATCAAACGGTGTGTTGATAATGAACTCCTTGCTCTTGTGCTTCAAATGATAGTCTCCCCAACACTCAACTCTCTCTCACACAGGATTTGGATTTGATGGAATAAGATTTGAGTGGAAAGCAACTTGGGGAAGGCTAGAGATCAAGATTTATGTGGTTGGAATGGAATATCTTGACCTCAACACAAGTGTAGGTGGTTCTCACTCAGAAAATATGTGTTGGAAGTGTAGGCATGTTCTGATGGCTCTCTCCACGAATGAAGAGTGGGTGGAGGGGTATATATAGCCTCCACACAAAATCTAACCGTTACACACAAATCACCAAACTCGGTGGGACCGATTCAAAGAACTCGGTCAGACCGATTTGGTTCATAATGTGACCGTTAGGTGTTTCGGTGGGACCGACATGTCAACTCGGTGGGACCGATATCATTAGGGTTTGGGCATAACGTAATCTCGGTGAGACCGATTACACAAACTCGGTGAGACCGATTTTGGTAATAGACTAACAGAGAGTTGGTCAGGCAAACTCGGTGGGACCGATTCGTTCATCTCGGTTGGACTGAAACGTTACGAAAAGGAAACAGAGTGTTTGCATTGCAATCTCGGTGGGACCGATCGCTCATCTCGGTTTGACCGAAACATTACGAAGGGAAACAGAGAGATTACAATCCCATCTCGGTGAGACCGTGATCCCTATCGGTGAGACCGAAAAGACTAGGGTTTCTGGCAGTGGCTATGTCAACTGAACTCGGTGGCTCCGGATATGAAATTTCGGTGGGGCCGAGTTGGACTTTTTGGTTTGGGACATATGTGGATGTGAGAAAGTAGTGGAGGATTTTGGAGCATATCACTAAGCATTTTGAGCAAGAACCTCATTAAGCAACACCTCATCCCTTCTTAATAGTATTGGCTTTTCCTATAGACTCAATGTGATCTTGGATCACTAAAATAGAAAATGTAGAGTCTTGTGCTTTGAGCTTGAGCCAATCTTTTGTCCTTAGCATTTTGAAGGGTCCACTTTCTAATCCATGCCAATCATTGAGCTCTCCTGAAATATTCATCTTGGAATAGCATTAGCTCAATGAGCTATATGTTGTTAGGAATTACCAGAACCACCCAGGGATAGTTGCACTTTCAATCTCCCCCTTTTTGGTATGACAACATATATATCAAAGCTTCGACAAATGATAAATAAGATTGAAAAACATCGTCGCTTTGAGAAGTATGTGATAAGCAAGAGCTCCCCCTAAATTTGTGCATTATTTGAAATTTTCTTTTGAATGCAAATGCACAATCGATTAGGATCATGGGTTACTCTTCCATGTCACATACATCTTGGTGGAGCGCTCAAAATGATAGAAATTAAAACACATGCACTCATCACCAAGCAAAGTGAATGATCATAAGAGGATATAAAGATAATATCATCCAACAAGCATTAAGGGTAGCATATGATCAAACACATGATCAAACAAGTATCTCACAAGGACACAAAGTAGTATCTCACACAAGCACACAATAAAGTTTCAACCAAAATAGCAAGAGAGAATAAAAAGGCAACACTCTCTCTCGAAGCCTATGATCTATACATTTTTCTCCCCCTTTGGCAACAAGTTACCAAAAAGTTCAAAAAAGCATAGTACTAAACGACTCTCAGGCTTGATCTTCGGTAGGAGGTGTTGAGAGAACTCCAAGGACGAAGGCTTCAGATTAAGTAGCTGGAGCTGGTGGAGTACCTGCTGGAGGTGGAACTGGAGCTGTTGCTACTGGTGCTGATGATGTAGCTCTAGTGTCTGTCACTGGCACTGCAGCAGATCTCTGTCCTCTGGGCACTCTGGCAAAAGCATCTGTGGTAGACTTGCCCTTCTTCTCCTCTGCTTCCTCCTGTAGTTGCTCAACTATAGTTTGGATCTCTGTCACCTTGACATCAAGGTCATAGAATTTTGTCTGAGTAATCCTCTCCAGACTCTCCTGGTTCTTGGTCAGGGTGGCCAAGCCCTTCTCAATCCTCAGGGTGGATTGGATCAGATATCCAAGCTGGTCTTGCTTTCTCTTCAAGAATACTTGAGATGACTCCTCTACTGTTGGCATCTTTGCAGCCTTCTCTGCCTTACCATTCTCTCTCTTCTCACGTGCTTGAGCTGAAGATGGTTCATTCTCATTCATCACCACTGTGTTATCTTCAAATTCAGGATAGATGGGCAGGTGCTCCTGTTCCAAAATGTATTTGCCTTTGCCCATCTTTGAGTTGATGAGCTCCTGAATTTGTGGGGCATACCCACAGCTTCTCTTCTGGTCAGCAGCAGTCCTCTTGATTGTCTCAACAATCAGGCTCATGACCTTGAACTTCTGTGGGACATCAAATATATGCAACAAGTTGATGGCATGTCCTCTGATCATCTTGTGATCACCTGACTTGGGTAGCAGTGTGTGCCTTAAGATCCAGTTGATTGTTGGCAGACCAGACAACAAGTAGTGAACAGATCCAAACTTATGTGTATCCAAGGCAGCATCTGGGATCTCTTTGTACATGTTGTCCATTGTGTTGTGGTCTTTCTTCTTCTCTGCATAGACATCCAAGTCATCCTCATGTTCCTCAGGAGCATTGATAAGCTTGGCCCATTCCTCAACTGTAGACTGGTACCTAGTACCCTCAGACATCCATACTATCCTTCCATCTGGATAGAAGTGGGCAGTGGAGTAAAACTGCATGATGAGCTCATCATTCCACTTGGTGAGCTTCTAGGCAACAAAAGTGTCAACTCCACATGCCTTGAAGCTATCAAGCACTCCAGGGAAGTGATCCTCATTCTCCTTGATGAACTCCCAGTCAACCCATCTCATGTCACACACAATGGGCTTCTTATCAATCAGAATTGTCTCATATAAGTCCTGTTGTTCCTTAGTGTGAAACCTATAGTCCACAGCAGTCCTTCTCCTGATAGCATATGGATCAGACTGTCTCCATAGTCTCAATCCTGCATCCTTCCTGATTTTCATGTTCTCTGCAACTGGGTGTGCATCAGTGTGGTCAGGGATCTTGGGTTTCAGCTTCCTCAATACAACAGAGTCATCTTCTTCTTCTTCAGCAGCTTCAGGCACTGGGGCCTTGTTCTACTCTTCAGCAGGGATGTTCGTAGTGCCCCTCTTGAGTTTAGGCTTTGGAGCTGGAGCAGCAGCCTTGGGAGTAGGTTTGGGCTTAGATGGAGCAGCCCCTGATTTGATTGCATCCCCCATAAGCTTTTGTGCTTTGGGTGCTGGTGCAGCATCCTCTTGCTCTTCTTCTTCAGAATCAATCATCATAGAGGGCTTGCCAAGAACTCTGGCAGTAGTGGTTCTGACCCTCTTCTTCTTCTTATCTTCACCAGCTGCCTCTTCTTCAGACTCAATGGTGAACTTCATAGTTTCACCTGTGGCAACTTTTCTTGGCTTAGACATGGGATGTCTTCTTGCTGGAGCCTTTGTTTTTAGACCAGGCTTTGTTGCAGCAGTTGTGCCATACTCTTTCTTCAGCACCTTTTTCTTTGAAGTGGCTTCATCTTCAACTGCCACATAGTCTTCATCCTCAGAGTCAGAATTCCTCTTCTTCCTTGTCCTGGTGGCAGCCTTTGGCAAATTGCTGGGAGTGCTCCTGCTGCCATCTATTGGGGAACGTAGTAATTTCAAAAAAAATCTACTCACACGCATGATCATGGTGATGCATAGCAACGAGAGGGGAGAGTGTTGTCTACGTACCCTCGTAGACCGGAAGCGGAAGCGTTAACACAACGCGGTTGATGTAGTCGTACGTCTTCACGATCCGACCGATCAAGTACCGAACACACGGCACCTCCGAGTTCAGCACACGTTCAGCTCGATGAAGTCCCTTGAACTCCGATCCAGCCGAGTGTTGAGGGAGAGTTTCGTCAGCACGACGGCGTGGTGACGATGATGATGTTCTACCGACGCAGGGCTTCGCCTAAGCTCCGCAACGATATTATCGAGGTGTAATATGGTAGAGGGGGGCACCGCACACGGCTAAAAGATCATAGATCAATTGTGTGTCTAGAGATGCCCCCTGCCCCCATATATAAAGGTGCAAGGGGGAGGCCGCCGGCCTAGGAGGTAGAGGCGTGCCAGGAGGAGTCCTACTCCTACCGGGAGTAGGACTCCCCCCCCCTTTCCATGTTGGACTAGGAGTGGAAGGGGGGAAGAGGTGGAGGGGAGGAAGGAAGGGGGGCGCCGCCCCCCTCTCCTTGTCCTATTCGGACTGGGGGGGAAGGGGGCGCGGCCCTGCCCTAGCCTCCTCTCCTCTCTTCCACCTAGGCCCACTAAGGCCCATTAAGTCACCGGGGGGTTCCGGTAACCTCCCGGTACTCTGGAAAAATCCCGATTTCATCCGGAACACTTCCGATGTCCAAACATAGGCTTCCAATATATCAATCTTTATGTCTCGACCATTTCGAGACTCCTCGTCATGTCCGTGATCACATCCGGGACTCCGAACAACCTTCGTTACATCAAAACATATAAACTCATAATATAAATGTCATCGTAACGTTAAGCGTGCGGACCCTACGGGTTCGAGAACTATGTACACATGACCAAGACACCTCTCCGGTCAATAACCAATAGCGGAACCTAGATGCTCATATTGGTTCCCACATATTCTACGATGATATTTATCGGTCAGACCGCATAACAACATACGTTGTTCCCTTTGTCATCGGTATGTTACTTGCCCGAGATTCGACCGTCGGTATCTCGATACCTAGTTCAATCTCGTTACCGGCAAGTCTCTTTACTCGTTCCGTAATACATCATCCCGCAACTAACTCATTAGTCACAATGGTTGCAAGGCTTATAGTGATGTGTATTACTGAGTGGGCCCAGAGATACCTCTCCGACAATCGGAGTGACAAATCCTAATCTCGAAATACGCCAACCCAACAAGTACCTTTGGAGACACCTGTAGAGCACCTTTATAATCACCCAGTTACGTTGTGACGTTTGGTAGCACACAAAGTGTTCCTCCGGTAAACGGGAGTTGCATAATCTCATAGTCATAGGAACATGTATAAGTCATGAAGAAAGCAATAGCAACATACTAAACGATCGAGTGTTAAGCTAACGGAATGGGTCAAGTCAATCACGTCATTCTCCTAATGAGGTGATCCCGTTAATCAAATGACAACTCATGTCTATGGCTAGGAAACATAACCATCTTTGATTAACGAGCTAGTCAAGTAGAGGCATACTAGTGACACTCTGTTTGTCTATGTATTCACACATGTATTATGTTTCCGGTTAATACAATTCTAGCATGAATAATAAACATTTATCATGATATAAGGAAATAAATAATACTTTATTATTGCCTCTAGGGCATATTTCCTTCAGTCTCCCACTTGCACTAGAGTCAATAATCTAGATTACACAGTAATGATTCTTACACCCGTGGAGTCTTGGTGCTGATCATGTTTTGCTCGTGGAAGAGGCTTAGTCAACGGATCTGCAACATTCAGATCCGTATGTATCTTGCAAATTTCTATGTCTCCCACCTGGACTAAATCCCGGATGGAATTGAAGCGTCTTTTGATGTGCTTGGTTCTCTTGTGAAATCAGGATTCCTTTGCTAAGGCAATTGCACCAGTATTGTCACAAAAGATTTTCATTGGTCCCGATGCACTAGGTATGACACCTAGATCGGATATGAACTCCTTCATCCAGACTCCTTCATTTGCTGCTTCCGAAGCAGCTATGTACTCCGCTTCACACGTAGATCCCGCCACGACACTTTGCTTAGAACTGCACCAACTGACAGCTCCACCGTTCAATGTAAATACGTATCCGGTTTGCGATTTAGAATCGTCCGGATCAGTGTCAAAGCTTGCATCAACGTAACCATTTACGATGAGCTCTTTGTCACCTCCATAAATGAGAAACATATCCTTAGTCCTTTTCAGGTATTTCAGGATGTTCTTGACCGCTGTCCAGTGATCCACTCCTGGATTACTTTGGTACCTCCCTGCTAAACTTATAGCAAGGCACACATCAGGTCTGGTACACAGCATTGCATACATGATAGAGCCTATGGCTGAAGCATAGGGAACATCTTTCATCTTCTCTCTATCTTCTGCAGTGGTCGGGCATTGAGTCTTACTCAATCTCACACCTTGTAGTACAGGCAAGAACCCTTTCTTTGCTTGATCCATTTTGAACTTCTTCAAAACTTTGTCAAGGTATGTGCTTTGTGAAAGTCCAATTAAGCGTCTTGATCTATCTCTATAGATCTTGATGCCTAATATATATGCAGCTTCACCGAGGTCTTTCATTGAAAAACTCTTATTCAAGTATCCCTTTATGCTATCCAGAAATTCTATATCATTTCCAATCAGCAATATGTCATCCACATATAATATCGGAAATGCTACTGAGCTCCCACTCACTTTCTTGTAAATACAGGCTTCTCCAAAAGTCTGTATAAAGCCAAATGCTTTGATCACACTATCAAAGCGTTTATTCCAACTCCGAGAGGCTTGCACCAGTCCATAAATGGATCGCTGGAGCTTGCACACTTTGTTAGCTCCCTTTGGATCGACAAAACCTTCCGGTTGCATCATATACAACTCTTCTTCCAGAAATCCATTCAAGAATGCAGTTTTGACATCCATTTGCCAAATTTCATAATCATAAAATGCGGCAATTGCTAACATGATTCGGACAGACTTAAGCATCGCTATGGGTGAGAAGGTCTCATCGTAGTCAATCCCTTGAACTTGTCGAAAACCTTTCGCAACAAGTCGAGCTTTATAGACAGTAACATTACCGTCAGCGTCAGTCTTCTTCTTAAAGATCCATTTATTTTCAATGGCTTGCCGATCATCGGGCAAGTCAACCAAAGTCCATACTTTGTTCTCATACATGGATCCCATCTCGGATTTCATGGCCTCAAGCCATTTTGCGGAATCTAGGCTCACCATCGCTTCTTCATAGTTCATAGGTTCGTCATGGTCTAGTAACATAACCTCCAGAACAGGATTACCGTACCACTCTGGTGCGGATCTTGATCTGGTTGATCTACGAGGTTCAGTAATAACTTGATCTGAAGTTTCATGATCATTATCATTAACTTCCCCACTAATTGGTGTAGATGTCGCAGAAACTGGTTTCTGTGATGATCTACTTTCCAATAAGGGAGCAGGTACAGTTACCTCATCAAGTTCTACTTTCCTCCCACTCACTTCTTTCGAGAGAAACTCCTTCTCTAGAAAGGATCCATTCTTAGCAACGAATGTCTTGCCTTCGGATCTGCGATAGAAGGTGTACCCAACAGTCTCCTTTGGGTATCCTATGAAGACACATTTCTCCGATTTAGGTTCGAGCTTATCAGGTTGAAGTTTCTTCACATAAGCATCGCAACCCCAAACTTTAAGATACGACAACTTTGGTTTCTTGCCAAACCATAGTTCATAAGGTGTCGTTTCAACGGATTTTGATGGTGCCCTATTTAGAGTGAATGCAGCCGTCTCTAAAGCATAACCCCAAAACGATAGCGGTAAATCAGTAAGAGACATCATAGATCGCACCATATCTAGTAAAGTACGATTACGACGTTCGAACACACCATTACGCTGTGGTGTTCCGGGTGGCGTGAGTTGCGAAACTATTCCGCATTGTTTCAAATGTAGGCCAAACTCGTAACTCAAATATTCTCCTCCACGATCTGATCGTAGAAACTTTATTTTCTTGTTACGATGATTTTCAACTTCGCTCTGAAATTCTTTGAACTTTTCAAATGTTTCAGACTTATGTTTCATTAAGTAGATATACCCATATCTGCTCAAATCATCTGTGAAGGTGAGAAAATAACGATATCCGCCACGAGCCTCAATATTCATCGGACCACATACATCTGTATGTATGATTTCCAACAAATCAGTTGCTCTCTCCATAGTACCGGAGAACGGTGTTTTAGTCATCTTGCCCATGAGGCACAGTTCGCAAGTACCAAGTGATTCATAATCAAGTGATTCCAAAAGTCCATCAGTATGGAGTTTCTTCATGCGCTTTACACCGATATGACCTAAACGGCAGTGCCACAAATAAGTTGCACTGTCATTATCAACTCTGCATCTTTTGGCTTCGACATTATGAATATGTGTGTCACTACTATCGAGATTCATTAAAAATAGACCACTCTTCAAGGGTGCATGACCATAAAAGATATTATTCATATAAATAGAACAACCATTATTCTCTGATTTAAATGAATAACCGTCTCGTATTAAACAAGATCTAGATATAATGTTCATGCTCAACGCTGGCACCAAATAACAATTATTTAGGTCTAAAACTAATCCCGAAGGTAGATGTAGAGGTAGCGTGCCGACCGCGATCACATCGACTTTGGAACCATTTCCCACGCGCATCGTCACCTCGTCCTTAGCCAATCTTCGCTTAATCCGTAGCCCCTGTTTCGAGTTGCAAATATTAGCAACAGAACCAGTATCAAATACCCAGGTGCTACTGCGAGCATTAGTAAGGTACACATCAATAACATGTATATCACATATACCTTTGTTAACCTTGCCATCCTTCTTATCCGCCAAATACTTGGGGCAGTTCCGCTTCCAGTGACCAGTCTGCTTGCAGTAGAAGCACTCAGTTTCAGGCTTAGGTCCAGACTTGGGTTTCCTCTCCTGAACAGCAACTTGCTTGTTGTTCTTCTTGAAGTTCCCCTTCTTCTTCCCTTTGCCCTTTTTCTTGAAACTAGTGGTCTTACTGACCATCAACACTTGATGCTCCTTTTTGATTTCTACCTCCGCTGCCTTTAGCATTGCGAAGAGCTCGAGAATTGTCTTTTTCATCCCTAGCATGTTATAGTTCATCACGAAGCTCTTGTAGCTTGGTGGCAGTGATTGAAGAATTCTGTCAATGACGCTATCATCTGGAAGATTAACTCCCAGTTGAATCAAGTGATTATTATACCCAGACATTTTGAGTATATGCTCACTGACAGAACTATTCTCTTCCATCTTTCAGCTGTAGAACTTATTGGAGACTTCATATCTCTCAATCCGGGCATTTGTTTGAAATATTAACTTCAACTCCTGGAACATCTCATATGCTCCATGACGTTCAAAACTTCGTTGAAGACCCGGTTCTAAGCCGTAAAGCATGGCACACTGAACTATCGAGTAGTCATCAGCTTTGCTCTGCCAGACGTTCATAACTTCTGGTGTTGCTCTTGCAGGAGGCCTGGCACCTAGCGGTGCTTCCATGACGTAATTCTTCTGTGCAGCAATGAGGATATTCCTCAACTTACGGACCCAGTCCGTGTAATTGCTACCATCATCTTTCAACTTTGCTTTCTCAAGGAACGCATTAAAATTCAACGGAACAACAGCACGGGCCATTTATCTACAATTAACATAGACAAGCAAGATACTATCAGGTACTAAGTTCATGATAAATTTAAGTTCAATTAATCATATTACTTAAGAACTCCCACTTAGATAGACATCTCTCTAATCATCTAAGTGATTACGTGATCCAAATCAACTAAACCATGTCCGATCATCACGTGAGATGGAGTAGTTTCAATGGTGAACATCACTATGTTGATCATATCTACTATATGATTCACGCTCGACCTTTCGGTCTCCGTGTTCCGAGGCCATATCTGCATATGCTAGGCTCGTCAAGTTTAACCTGAGTATTCCGCGCGTGCAACTATTTTGCACCCGTTGTATTTGAACATAGAGCCTATCACACCCGATCATCACGTGGTGTCTCAGCACGAAGAACTTTCGCAACGGTGCATACTCAGGGAGAACACTTTTATCTTGAAAATTTAGTGAGAGATCATCTTATAATGCTACCGTCAATGAAAGCAAGATAAGATGCATAAAATATTAACATCACATGCAATCAATATAAGTGATATGATATGGCCATCATCATCTTGTGCTTGTGATCTCCATCTCCGAAGCACCGTCATGATGTTGGGGATCGTAGCAGAATTTTAAAATTTCCTACGCATCACCAAGATCCATCTATGGAGTATACTAGCAACGAGGGGAAAGGAGTGCATCTACATACCCTTGTAGATCGCGAGCGGAAGCGTTCCAATGAACGGGGTTGATGGAGTCGTACTCGCCGTGATCCAAATCACCGATGACCGAGTGCCGAACGGACGGCACCTCCGCGTTCAACACACGTACGGAGCAGCGACGTCTCCTCCTTCTTGATCCAGCAAGGGGGAAGGAGTGGTTGATGGAGATCCAGCAGCACGACGGCATGGTGGTGGATGTAGCGGGATCTCGGCAGGGCTTCGCCAAGCTTCTGCGAGAGGGAGAGGTGTTGCAGGGGAGGAGGGAGGCGCCAAGGGCTGTGGTATTGCTGCCCTCCCTCCCCCCCTTTATATAGACCCCCTGGGAGGGGGGCGCCGGCCAAGAACGCATCTATGGGGGGGCGGCGGCCAAGGGGGGGAACTCCCCCCCCCCCCAAGTCAAGTGGGGCGCCCCCCCCACCCCACCCTAGGGTTTCCAACCCTAGGCGCAGGGGGAGGCCCATGGGGGGCGCCCCAGCCCACTAAGGGCTGGTTCCCTTCCCACTTCAGCCCATGGGGCCCTCCGGGATAGGTGGCCCCACCCGGTGGACCCCCGGGACCCTTCCGGTGGTCCCGGTACAATACCGATAACCCCCGAAACTTTCCCGGTGGCCGAAACTGGACTTCCTATATATAATTCTTCACCTCCGGACCATTCCGGAACTCCTCGTGACGTCCAAGATCTCATCCGGGACTCCGAACAACTTTCGGGTTTCCGCATACTCATATCTCTACAACCCTAGCGTCACCGAACCTTAAGTGTGTAGACCCTACGGGTTCGGGAGACATGCAGACATGACCGAGACGCCTCTCCGGTCAATAACCAACAGCGGGATCTGGATACCCATGTTGGCTCCCACATGTTCCACGATGATCTCATCGGATGAACCATGATGTCGAGGATTCAATCAATCCCGTATACAATTCCCTTTGTCAATCGGTATGTTACTTGCCCGAGATTCGATCGTCGGTATCCCAATACCTTGTTCAATCTCGTTACCGGCAAGTCTCTTTACTCGTACCGCAATGCATGATCCCGTGACTAACTCCTTAGTCACATTGAGCTCATTATGATGATGCATTACCGAGTGGGCCCAGAGATACCTCTCTGTCATACGGAGTGACAAATCCCAGTCTCGATCCGTGCCAACCCAACAGACACTTTCGGAGATACCCGTAGTGTACCTTTATAGTCACCCAGTTACGTTGTGACGTTTGGCACACCCAAAGTACTCCTACGGTATCCGGGAGTTGCACGATCTCATGGTCTAAGGAGAAGATACTTGACATTGGAAAAGCTCTAGCAAACGAACTACACGATCTTTGAGCTATGCTTAGGATTGGGTCTTGTCCATCACATCATTCTCCTAATGATGTGATCCCGTTATCAATGACATCCAATGTCCATAGTCAGGAAACAATGACTATCTGTTGATCAACGAGCTAGTCAACTAGAGGCTTGCTAGGGACACGTTGTGGTCTATGTATTCACACATGCATTACGATTTCCGGATAACACAATTATAGCATGAACAATAGACAATTACCATGAACAAAGAAATATAATAATAACCATTTAGTATTGCCTCTAGGGCATATTTCCAACAGTCTCCCACTTGCACTAGAGTCAATAATCTAGTTACATTGTGATGAATCGAACACCCATTGCGTCCTGGTGTTGATCATGTTTTGCTCTAGGGAGAGGTTTAGTCAACGGATCTGCTACATTCAGGTCCGTATGTACTTTACAAATATCTATGTCTCCAATTTGAACACTTTCACGAATGGAGTTGAAGCGACGCTTGATATGCCTGGTCTTCCGGTGAAACCTGGGCTTCTTCGCAAGGGCAATAGCTCCAGTGTTGTCACAGAAGAGAGTCATCGGGCCCGACTCATTGGGAATCACCCCTAGGTCGGTAATGAACTCCTTCATCCAGACTGCTTCCTGTGCTACCTCCGAGGCTGCCATGTACTCCGCTTCACATGTAGATCCCTCCACGACGCTTTGCTTTCAACTGCACCAGCTTACTGCTCCTCCATTCAAAATATACACGTATCCGGTTTGTGACTTCGAGTCATCCAGATCTGTGTCGAAGCTAGCGTCGACGTAACCCTTTACGACGAGCTCTTCGTCACCTCCATAAACGAGAAACATATCCTTAGTCCTCTTCAGGTACTTCAGGATATTCTTGACCGCTGTCCAATGTTCCATGCCGGGATTACTTTGGTACCTTCCTACCAAACTTGTGGCAAGGTTTACATCAGGTCTGGTACACAGCATGGCATACATAATAGGCCCTATGGCCGAGGCATAGGGGATGACACTCATCTTTTCTCTATCTTCTGCCGTGGTCGGGCATTGAGCCGTGCTCAATTGCACACCTTGCAATACAGGCAAGAACCCCTTCTTGGACTGATCCATATTGAACTTCTTCAATATCTTGTCAAGGTACGTACTCTGTGAAAGACCAATGAGGCATCTTGATCTATCTCTATAGATCTTGATGCCTAATATATAAGCAGCTTCTCCAAGGTCCTTCATTGAAAAACACTTATTCAAATAGGCCTTTATACTTTCCAAGAATTCCATATCATTTCCCATCAATAGTATGTCATCCACATACAATAAGAGAAATGCTACAGAGCTCCCACTCACTTTCTTGTAAACACAGGCTTCTCCATAAGTCTCTGTAAACCCAAACGCTTTGATCATCTCTTCAAAGCGAATGTTCCGACTCCGAGATGCTTGCACCAGCCCATAGATTGAGCGTTGGAGCTTGCATACTTTGTTAGCATTCTTAGGATCGACAAAACCTTCCGGCTGCATCATATACAATTCTTCCTTAAGGAAGCCGTTAAGGAATGCCGTTTTGACGTCCATCTGCCATATCTCATAATCATAGTATGCGGCAATTGCTAACATGATTCGGACGGACTTCAGCTTCGCTACGGGTGAGAAAGTCTCATCGTAGTCAACCCCTTGAACATGTCGATAACCCTTAGCGACAAGTCGAGCCTTATAGATGGTCACATTACCATCCGCGTCTGTCTTCTTCTTAAAGATCCATTTATTTTCTATGGCTCGCCGATCATCGGGCAAGTCAGTCAAAGTCCATACTTCGTTTTCATACATGGATCCTATCTCGGATTTCATGGCTTCTAGCCATTTGTCGGAATCCGGGCCCGCCATCGCTTCTTCATAGTTCGAAGGTTCACCGTTGTCTAACAACATGATTTCCAGGACAGGGTTGCCGTACCACTCTGGTGCGGAACGTGTCCTTGTGGACCTACGAAGTTCAGTAGTAACTTGATCCGAAGCTTCATGATCATCATCATTAACTTCCTCCCCAGTCGGTGTAGGCACCACAGGAACATCTTCCCGCGCTGCGCTACTTTCCGGTTCGGAAGGGGCGACTATCACCTCATCAAGTTCCACTTTCCTCCCACTTAATTCTTTCAAGAGAAACTCTTTCTCCAGAAAGGACCCGTTCTTGGCAACGAAGATCTTGCCTTCGGATCTGAGGTAGAAGGTATACCCAATGGTTTCCTTAGGGTATCCTATGAAGACGCATTTTTCCGACTTGGGTTCGAGCTTTTCAGGTTGAAGTTTCTTGACATAAGCAACGCATCCCCAAACTTTTAGAAACGACAGCTTAGGTTTCTTCCCAAACCATAATTCATACGGTGTCGTCTCAACGGATTTCGACGGAGCCCTATTTAAAGTGAATGCGGCAGTCTCTAAAGCATAGCCCCAAAATGAGAGCGGTAGATCGGTAAGAGACATCATAGATCGCACCATATCCAATAGAGTGCGATTACGACGTTCGGACACGCCGTTTCGCTGAGGTGTTCCAGGCGGCGTGAGTTGTGAAACGATTCCACATTTCTTTAAGTGCGTACCAAATTCGTGACTTAAATATTCTCCACCACGATCTGATCGTAAGAACTTTATTTTCCTATCACGTTGATTCTCAACCTCACTCTGAAATTCCTTGAACTTTTCAAAGGTTTCAGACTTGTGTTTCATTAGGTAGACATACCCATATCTACTTAAGTCATCAGTGAGAGTGAGAACATAACGATATCCTCCGCGAGCCTCAACACTCATTGGACCGCACACATCGGTATGTATGATTTCCAATAAGCTGGTTGCTCGCTCCATTGTTCCGGAGAACGGAGTCTTGGTCATCTTACCCATGAGGCATGGTTCGCACGTGTCAAATGATTCGTAATCAAGAGACTCCAAAAGTCCATCTGCATGGAGCTTCTTCATGCGTTTGACACTAATGTGACCAAGGCGGCAGTGCCACAAGTATGTGGGACTATCGTTATCAACTTTACATCTTTTGGTATTCACACTATGAATATGTGTAACATCACGTTCGAGATTCATCAAGAATAAACCATTGACCAGCGGGGCATGACCATAAAACATATCTCTCATATAAATAGAACAACCATTATTCTCGGATTTAAATGAGTAGCCATCTCGAATTAAACGAGATCCAGATACAATGTTCATGCTTAAAGCTGGCACTAAATAACAATTATTGAGGTTTAAAACTAATCCCGTAGGTAGATGCAGAGGTAGCGTGCCGACGGCGATCACATCGACCTTGGAACCATTCCCGACACGCATCGTCACCTCGTCCTTTGCCAGTCTCCGTTTATTCCGCAGTTCCTGTTTTGAGTTACAAATATTAGCAACCGCACCGGTATCAAATACCCAGGAGCTACTACGAGTACTGGTAAGGTACACATCAATTACATGTATATCACATATACCTTTGGTGTTGCCGGCCTTCTTGTCCGCTAAGTATTTGGGGCAGTTCCGCTTCCAGTGACCACTTCCCTTGCAATAAAAGCACTCAGTCTCAGGCTTGGGTCCATTCCTTGGCTTCTTCCCAGTAACTGGCTTACCAGGCGCGGCAACTCCCTTGCCGTCCTTCTTGAAGTTCTTCTTACCCTTGCCCTTCTTGAACTTAGTGGTTTTATTCACCATCAACACTTGATGTTCTTTTCTGATCTCCACCTCCGCTGATTTCAGCATCGAATATACCTCAGGAATGGTCTTTTCCATCCCCTGCATATTGAAGTTCATCACAAAGCTCTTGTAGCTTGGTGGAAGCGACTGAAGCATTCTGTCAATGACCGCGTCATCTGGGAGATTAACTCCCAGTTGAGACAAGCGGTTGTGTAACCCAGACATTCTGAGTATGTGCTCACTAACTGAACTAATTTCCTCCATTTTTCAGCTGAAGAACTTGTCGGAGACTTCATATCTCTCTACCCGGGCATGAGCTTGGAAAACCATTTTCAGCTCTTCGAACATCTCATATGCTCCATGTTTCTCAAAACGCTTTTGGAGACCCGGTTCTAAGCTGTAAAGCATGCCGCACTGAACGAGGGAGTAATCATCAGCACGTGATTGCCAAGCGTTCATAACGTCTTGGTTCTCTGGGATTGGTGCTTCACCTAGCGGTGCTTCTAGGACATAATCTTTCTTGGCAGCTATGAGGATGATCCTCAGGTTCCGGGCCCAGTCCGTATAGTTGCTGCCATCATCTTTCAGCTTGGTTTTCCCTAGGAACGTGTTGAAGTTGAGGACAACATGGGCCATTTGATCTACAAGACATATTGTAAAGATTTTAGACTAAGTTCATGATAATTAAGTTCATCTAATCAAATTACTCAATGAACTCCCACTCAGATAGACATCCCTCTTGTCATCTAAGTGAAACATGATCCGAGTTAACTAGGCCGTGTCCGATCATCACGTGAGACGGACTAGTCAAGATCGGTGAACATCTCCATGTTGATCGTATCTTCTATACGACTCATGCTCGACCTTTCGGTTCTCCATGTTCCGAGGCCATGTCTGTACATGCTAGGCTCGTCAAGTCAACCTAAGTGTATTGCGTGTGTCCCGAGGCCATGTCTGTACATGCTAGGCTCGTCAACACCCATTGTATGCGAACGTTAGAATCTATCACACCCGATCATCACGTGGTGCTTCGAAACAACGAACCTTCGCAACGGTGCACAGTTAGGGGGAACACTTTCTTGAAATTATCATAAGGGATCATCTTACTTACTACCGTCGTTCTAAGCAAAGGATGCAAAACATGATAAACATCACATGCAATCAAATAGTGACATGATATGGCCAATATCATTTTGCTCCTTTGATCTCCATCTTTGGGGCGCCATGATCATCTTTGTCACCGGCATGACACCATGATCTCCATCATCATGATCTCCATCATTGTGTCTTCATGAAGTTGTCACGCCAACGATTACTTCTACTTCTATGGCTAACGCGTTTAGCAATAAAGTAAAGTAATTTACATGGCGTTATTCAATGACACGCAGGTCATACAAAATAATAAAGACAAATCCTATGGCTCCTGCCGGTTGTCATACTCATCGACATGCAAGTCGTGATTCCTATTACAAGAATATGATCAATCTCATACATCACATATATCATTCATCACATCTTCTGGCCATATCACATCACATAGCACATGCTGCAAAAACAAGTTAGACGTCCTCTAATTGTTGTTGCAAGTTTTTACGTGGCTTGTATAGGTTTCTAGCAAGAACGTTTCTTACCTACGTAAAACCACAACGTGATATGCCAATTTCTATTTACCCTTCATAAGGACCCTTTTCATCGAATCTGTTCCGACTAAAGTGGGAGAGACAGACACCCGCTAGCCACCTTATGCAACTAGTGCATGTCAGTCGGTGGAACCTGTCTCACGTAAGCGTACGTGTAAGGTCGGTCCGGGCCGCTTCATCCCACAATACCGCCGAAACAAGATAAGACTAGTAGCGGCAAGAAGAATTGGAACCATCTACGCCCACAACTGCTTTGTGTTCTACTCGTGCATAGTAACTACGCATAGGCCTGGCTCATGATGCCACTGTTGGGGATCGTAGCAGAATTTTAAAATTTCCTACGCATCACCAAGATCCATCTATGGAGTATACTAGCAACGAGGGGAAAGGAGTGCATCTACATACCCTTGTAGATCGCGAGCGGAAGCATTCCAATGAACGGGGTTGATGGAGTCGTACTCGCCGTGATCCAAATCACCGATGACCGATTGCCGAACGGACGGCACCTCCGCGTTCAACACACGTACGGAGCAGCGAAGTCTCCTCCTTCTTGATCCAGCAAGGGGGAAGGAGTGGTTGATGGAGATCCAGCAGCACGACGGCGTGGTGGTGGATGTAGCGGGATCTCGGCAGGGCTTCGCCAAGCTTCTGCGAGAGGGAGAGGTGTTGCAGGGGAGGAGGGAGGCGCCAAGGGCTGTGGTATTGCTGCCCTCCCTCCCCCCCTTTATATAGGCCCCCTGGGAGGGGGGCGCCGGCCAAGAACCCATCTATGGGGGGGCGGCGGCCAAGGGGGGGGGGAAACTCCCCCCCCCCAAGTCAAGTGGGGCGCCCCCCCCACCCTAGGGTTTCCAACCCTAGGCGCAGGGGGAGGCCCATGGGGGCGCCCCAGCCCACTAAGGGCTGGTTCCCTTCCCACTTCAGCCCATGGGGCCCTCCGGGATAGGTGGCCCCACCCGGTGGACCCCCGGGACCCTTCCGGTGGTCCCGGTACAATACCGATAACCCCCGAAACTTTCCCGGTGGCCGAAACTGGACTTCCTATATATAATTCTTCACCTCCGGACCATTCCGGAACTCCTCGTGACGTCCAGGATCTCATCCGGGACTCCGAATAACTTTCGGGTTTCCGCATACTCATATCTCTACAACCCTAGCGTCACCGAACCTTAAGTGTGTAGACCCTACGGGTTCGGGAGAGATGCAGACATGACCGAGACGGCTCTCCGGTCAATAACCAACAGCGGGATCTGGATACCCATGTTGGCTCCCACATGTTCCACGATGATCTCATCGGATGAACCACGATGTCGAGGATTCAATCAATCCCGTATACAATTCCCTTTGTCAATCGGTATGTTACTTGCCCGAGATTCGATCGTCGGTATCCCAATACCTTGTTCAATCTCGTTACCAGCAAGTCTCTTTACTCGTACCGCAATGCATGATCCCGTGACTAACTCCTTAGTCACATTGAGCTCATTATGATGATGCATTACCGAGTGGGCCCAGAGATACCTCTCCGTCATACGGAGTGACAAATCCCAGTCTCGATCCGTGCCAACCCAACAGACACTTTCGGAGATACCCGTAGTGTACCTTTATAGTCACCCAGTTATGTGGTGACGTTTGGCACACCCAAAGTACTCCTACGGTATCCGGGAGTTGCACAATCTCATGGTCTAAGGAGAAGATACTTGACATTGGAAAAGCTCTAGCAAACGAACTACACGATCTTTGAGCTATGCTTAAGATTGGGTCTTGTCCATCACATCATTCTCCTAATGATGTGATCCCGTTATCAGTGACATCCAATGTCCATAGTCAGGAAACCATGACTATCTGTTGATCAACGAGCTAGTCAACTAGAGGCTTACTAGGGACACGTTGTGGTCTATGTATTCACACATGCATTACGATTTCCGGATAACACAATTATAGCATGAACAATAGACAATTACCATGAACAAAGAAATATAATAATAACCATTTATTATTGCCTCTAGGGCATATTTCCAACACATGATCACCATCGTCACCGGTGCGACACCTTGATCTCCATTGTAGCATCGTTGTCGTCTCGCCAACTATTGCTTTTACGACTATCGCTACCGCTTAGTGATAAAGTAAAACAATTACATGGCGATTGCATTTCATACAATAAAGCGACAACCATATGGCTCCTGCCAGTTGCTGATAACTCGGTTACAAAACATGATCATCTCATACAATAAAATATAGCATCATGTCTTCACCATATCACATCACAGCATGCCCTGCAAAAACAAGTTAGACGTCCTCTACTTTGTTGTTGCAAGTTTTACGTGGCTGCTACGGGCTTAGCAAGAACCGTTCTTACCTACGCATCAAAACCAGAATGATAGTTTGTCAAGTTGGTGCTGTTTTAACCTTCGCAAGGACCGAGCGTAGCCACACTCGGTTCAACTAAAGTGAGAGAGACAGACACCCGCCAGTCACCTTTAAGCAACGAGTGCTCGCAACGGTGAAACCAGTCTCGCGTAAGCGTACGCATAATGTCGGTCCGGGCCGCTTCATCTCACAATACCGCCGAACCAAAGTATGACATGCTGGTAAGCAGTATGACTTATATCGCCCACAACTCACTTGTGTTCTACTCGTGCATAGCATCAACGCATAAAACCTGGCTCGGATGCCACTGTTGGGGAATGTAGTAATTTCAAAAAAATTCTACGCACACGCAAGTCCATGGTGATGCATAGCAACGAGAGGGGAGAGTGTTGTCTACGTACCCTCGTAGACCGAAAGCGGAAGCGTTAACACAACGCGGTTGATGTAGTCGTACGTCTTCACGATCCGACCGATCAAGTACCGAACGCACGGCACCTCCGAGTTCAGCACACGTTCAGCTCGATGACGTCCCTCGAACTCCGATCCAGCCGAGTGTTGAGGGAGAGTTTCGTCAGCACGACGGCGTGGTGACGATGATGATGTTCTACCGACGCAGGGCTTCGCCTAAGCTCCGCAACGATATTATCGAGGTGTAATATGGTGGAGGGGGGCACCGCACACGGCTAAAAGATCATAGATCAATTGTGTGTCTAGAGGTGCCCCCCTGCCCTCGTATATAAAGGTGCAAGGGGGAGGCCGCCGGCCTAGGAGGTAGAGGCGCGCTAGGAGGAGTCCTACTCCTACCGGGAGTGGGACTCCCCCCCTTTCCATGTTGGACTAGGAGTGGAAGGGGGAAGAGGTGGAGGGGAGGAAGGAAGGGGGGGTGCCGCCCCCCTCTCCTTGTCCTCTTCGGACTAGGGGGAAGGGGGGCGCGGCCCTGCCCTAGCCTCCTCTCCTCTCTTCCACCTAGGCCCACTAAGGCCCATTAAGTCACCGGGGGGTTCCGGTAACCTCCCAGTACTCCAAAAAAATCCCGATTTCACCCGGAACACTTCCGATGTCCAAACATAGGCTTCCAATATATCAATCTTTATGTCTCGACCATTTCGAGACTCCTCGTCATGTCTGTGATCACAGCCGGGACTCCGAACAACCTTCGGTACATCAAAACATATAAACTCATAATATAAATGTCATCGTAACGTTAAGCGTGCGGACCCTACGGGTTCGAGAACTATGTAGACATGACCGAGACACCTCTCCGGTCAATAACCAATAGCGGAACCTGGATGCTCATATTGGTTCCCACATATTCTACGAAGATCTTTATCGGTCAGACCGCATAACAACATACGTTGTTCCCTTTGTCATCGGTATGTTACTTGCCCGAGATTCGATCGTCGATATCTCGATACCTAGTTCAATCTCGTTACCGGCAAATCTCTTTACTCGTTCCGTAATACATCATCCCGCAACTAACTCATTAGTCACAATGCTTGCAAGGCTTATAGTGATGTGTATTACTGAGTGGGCCCAGAGATACCTCTCCGACAATCGGAGTGACAAATCCTAATCTCGAAATACGCCAACCCAACAAGTACCTTTGGAGACACCTGTAGAGCACCTTTATAATCACCCAGTTACGTTGTGACGTTTGGTAGCACACAAAGTGTTCCTCCGGTAAACGGGAGTTGCATAATCTCATAGTCATAGGAACATGTATAAGTCATGAAGAAAGCAATAGCAACATACTAAACGATCGAGTGTTAAGCTAACGGAATGGGTCAAGTCAATCACGTCATTCTCCTAATGAGGTGATCCCGTTAATCAAATGACAACTCATGTCTATGGCTAGGAAACATAACCATCTTTGATTAACGAGCTAGTCAAGTAGAGGCATACTAGTGACACTCTGTTTGTCTATGTATTCACACATGTATTATGTTTCCGGTTAATACAATTCTAGCATGAATAATAAACATTTATCATGATACAAGGAAATAAATAATACTTTATTATTGCCTCTAGGGCATATTTCCTTCACCACCATCATAACTGCTAGAGGGATCTGAGCCCTCACTCATCTCCACCTGCTGTTCAGACTTGTTCTGGCTGTCACTCTGGTCAGACATCTTTGCAAACTCTCTTACAGCAGACCCTGTGAATAGATTATAGAGGAGGTAGAGAAGATGAGCATCACAAAGTACAGGAGTTTTGCAAAACAGATGACTTAAAAACTTAGTTTTAGTTCTTCACAGAAAGCATTTCGGATCTACCAATTTGTAAACTCGGTGATACCGAAGCAGCTTTTGGAACCTAAACTAGTGAACTCGGTCACACCGAGTCACAGTTCGGTGGTACCGAGATTGCTAGGGTTTCACAAAGAATCGAACTCGGTCACACCGATTTGCAATTTTCGGTCAGACCGAAAATGCATGTGCTCTGGCCTAAGCCAAATCGGTGAGACCGATTTCTACAACTCGGTCGGTCCGAGATGAATTTGGCGGAGACCTAACCCTAAATTTTCAAATCAAAACTAATCTACGGGATGTTTTCGTTGGACAGGATGATTTCAATCGTGGCAAGAATCATGGCAAAGCAATGTGCTAAGAATCAGAGTTAAGGATTAGCACAAAGTTCAAGTTCGTACCCTAGTTCGGCGGCAAACTTGCTACGGCGGCAACGGCGGGGCAGATTGCTGTTGACGGCGGAGGAGACCAGCGGCGGGAGGTCGCTGGTGGCGAGAGGATGATCCGGAGACCTCGAAGAGGCAGAGCAGGTTATGCGCGGGCGAGGAGGTTCGGGAAAATTTCCAAAATTTGGCCCGTCGGTATATATAACCTGACCCTGTCGGTGTGACCAAGTGGAACGACTCGGTAGCACCGAGATGCAAAACTGCAAGCAGTTACTGCAACTCGGTGTGACCGATTGGTTCTAATTGGTTGCACCGAGATTGAAAACCCTAGATCAACTTAGTGATCTCGGTAGGACCAAAAAGGATGACTCGGTCAGACCGAGATGCACAAAGAGGTTCTGGAGGTTTAAGTCTATGACGAATCGGGAACTCCGAGTGCACCTCACACAGAGTGGTTCGAATCTGACTTGATCAAACTTTGTGATGTAGCATGAATAGAGTTTGAGACGAGGAAAGCATAGATAGCTAGAGGGAGTTCTTAGGCATTCTTGTCCATCCATTTGGCAAAAGAGAAAAAGCCAAACAATCAAAGCAACAAATGGATGTCCTCGAATGAGTAAAATATGCAACCAACATGCTCACACAATAAAATGGCAAATGAAATATGTGACAAAGCATGCACAAACACTCTAGCATCTATCAAGCAATTTGGCGATGACTAGGTCATCTATATATGAGTATATTGACTTAGGAGTCAAATGAGAACATTTGATCATAGGTCATACTCATCGTTTAAGCACAAGTGGGGTTACCACTTTTACATAAAGCATTGTTGTGTTCACACCATTAGAGTTTCTTTAGCTCAATTGATTAGAGTAAAGCTCCCCCTAGATGTGATATCCCCCTAAGAGGGATGAACTAACCTTGGGTTTTGTCGATGATGACTTCATGTAGGTGTTGAAGATGTAGATGCTCGATGTTGATGTAGATCATTCGGAGCAATCCTTTGGAGTGAGTTGCACTTTCAATACCTACACGGGTTAGTCCCACAAGGAACAAATAAGGATATCCATAGACATAGAGTGATGCATACACAAGATGATGTCCATGAAAGCATTAGGTTACCTTGTCCCTTGTCTTACCAACAAGAGGGTTTGTGACTCCTTGAACTAGTGCAAGATATGGAAGTTGTTTGCACTTGTCCTCGCCAAAAAGATAAGAGTGAAGTATGTTGGCGGAGTCACCCTCAAGAACTTTCTAGTTCTTCTTCTTCGGGATCCACACCATCTTGATGGGAATCCTTGGAGTTGTAGTCGTACTTGATGAAGTAGAACTTGATGTAGTCTTGGGAACCCACTTGACCAAGGCCTTAGGTGCTTCTTCAAATGCATAAATTTCCTCTTGAAGCTTGTCCTTGCCTTTTTGCTTGTGGTCTTGTGGTGGAAGATCATCTTGAGCTTGTGTCCCTTTGAAAGAAGTAGGATCATACTTCTCTTGTTGAGGAACAAACTTCGTCTTGGGGTATTGCTCTTCTTCACACTCAACTCCATTGGCATTGAACTTTCGTTCAAAACCAACACCTTGATTCTTCCGGTGTCTTCCTTGCTTGCATACAATTTCCTCAAATTGCTTACTTCCGGCAAGGCTCTTGTAAACACCTTTCTCTATAATTCCCTTCAATAAGCTCTTTTCTTGCTCAAGTGTAACTTGGCTAAGAGAATCATTAGTGAAATCAAGAGAACTACTAGAAGCAACAACATTGGATTTAGCATGATTGTTGTTACTACTAGATGAAGAATCTTTCTTGTTCTTGTTGCTAGATTTAACTTGTGGCATGTAAGTAGACAAGATTAAACGCTTGGTAATGTAAGAAGAACTTTTCTTCCGAAGATCATCATTGATTGCCTTTAAAAACTCATGCTCTTGCTCAAGGTTGAGCTTTTCAAAGCGTAGCTTGTCATGAGTCTTTAAAAGTTCTCGATGGTCTTAGTAGTTTCATGAGCTAACTTAAGAGTGTTTAGTTCTTTAGTTAGACGCTCAACCTCCTTCTTATCATCGTCATTCGTTTTGTCTTGATTAGCATGATTAATTGACGTTTCATCATAGTTTTCATCACTAGAGTTGTCAACAAGTAAATCATCATCACCTAGCAAATCATCTTCATCACTATTGAAATCAACATACTCGGGATGTGTTACCTTTGGACCTTTGGCCATGAAGCATCTTCCAATTCCTTCATTTGGTGAGTCAAATATATCGTAGGAGTTGGTTGACACAAGTGCTAGACTGGCAACACCTTCATCTTGAGTATATTCGAAGTCGGAGTGATAACTTCTTTCGGAGTGATTGTCGGAGTCGGAGCCGGATACCCATTCACCAACATGAGCTTGATGTCTTCTTTTTGTGTAGCTCCTTGATGACTTTTCTTACTTTCCGAGTCCTTGCTTCTCCGAGAGGGTTTTCGTTCATAATGATCATCTCTACTCCTCCTTTCTCTTGATGGTGATTCCTCTCTTCTACTTCTTCTTTTGGGAGAATCTTCTCTTCTTTTGTAGGGGGCCGTACACTCATTGGAGTAGTGTCCGGGTCTTCCACAATTGTAGCAATTACGCTCACGACTAGAAGATCTTTTGTCATTGTAGGATCTTGACTTGGAACTTTTTTCCTTGCTTCTACTCTTGTAGAACTTGTTGAAGTTCTTCACCATTAGGCTCAATTCTTCATTGAAGGTTTGTTTCTCACTTGATGATGTGGGAGCATCACATGAGGCTTTGTAAGCACCACTTGACTTGTTGTGAAGCTCTTCCTTATCCTTGAGTGACATCTCAAGAGCAAAAATTCTTCCAATGACTTCCGTTGGCTTGAGATCTTCGTAATTGGGCATCATTTGGATCAATGTGCACACGGTATCATATTTTCCATCCAAGGCTCTTAGGACCTTCTTGATAATGAATTTGTCAGTCATCTCTTCACTTCCTAAGCCGGCAATCTCATTTGTGATGAGAGCAAGCCTAGAGTACATTTCAGCGACACCTTCACCATCCTTCATTTTGAACTTGTCAAGTTGACTTTGAAGCACATCCAATTTGGATTCCTTGACAGAGTCAGTACCTTCGTGCATATCAATCAAAGTATCCCAAATTTCCTTTGCATTCTCAAGATGGCTGATTTTGTTGAATTCTTCGGGGCACAATCCGTTGAAGAGAATATCACAAGCTTGAGCATTGTATTGTAGCATCTTCAACTCTTCCGCGGTAGCTTCACGGTTTGGTTCTCTCCCATCAAAGAATTCACCTTGCAAGCCAATACACATAATAGCCCTAACGGCGGGGTTATGTCCAAGAATATGCATTTTCATCTTATGCTTCCAACTAGCAAAATTTGTACCATCAAAGTAAGGACCTCTACGGTGGTAATTTCCCTCGCTAGACGCCACACTCTCCTAGGTTGTGAAACCAAGGCTATGACCACCAAAAGCTATGGAAATCAAAGCAAATGGAGACCAAAGCTCTGATACCACTTGTAGGATCGAAAGTATGTCTAGAGGGGGGGTGATTAGACTACTTGACCAAATAAAAATCTAGCCTTTTCCCAATTTTAGTTCTTGGCAGATTTTAGCAACTTAGCACAAGTCAAGCAATCAACCTACACATGCAATTCTAAGAGTACAGCAGCGGAATGTAAAACAATTGCATATGAAGGTAAAGGGAGGAGTTTGAGGGAGCGAACGCAATGTTGACACGGAGATTTTTTATTCGTGGTTCCGATAGGTGGTGCTATCGTACATCCACATTGATGGAGACTTCAACCCACGAAGGGTAACGGTTGCGCGAGTCCACGGAGGGCTCCACCCACGAAGGGTCCACGAAGAAGCAACCTTGTCTATCCCACCATGGCCGTCGCCCACGGACTTGCCTCACTAGGGTAGATCTTCACGAAGTAGGCGATCTCCTTGCCCTTACAAACTCCTTGGTTCAACTCCACAATCTTGACGGAGGCTCCCAACTGACACCTAGCCAATCTAGGAGACACCAGTCTCCGAGAAGTAACAAATGGTGTGTTGATGATGAACTCCTTGCTCTTGTGCTTCAAATGATAGTCTCCCCAACACTCAACTCTCTCTCTCACGGGATTTGGATTTGATGGAATAAGATTTGAGTGGAAAGCAACTTGGGGAAGGCTAGAGATCAAGATTTATGTGGTTGGAATGGAATATCTTGACCTCAACACAAGTGTAGGTGGTTCTCACTCAGAAAATATGTGTTGGAAGTGTAGGCATGTTCTGATGGCTCTCTCCACGAATGAAGAGTGGGTGGAGGGGTATATATAGCCTCCACACAAAATCTAACCGTTACACACAAATCACCAAACTCGGTGGGACCGATTCAAAGAACTCGGTCAGACCGATTTGGTTCATAATGTGACCATTAGGTGTTTCGGTGGGACCGACATGTCAACTCGGTGGGACCGATATAATTAGGGTTAGGGCATAACGTAATCTCGGTGAGACCGATTACACAAACTCGGTGAGACCAATTTTGGTAATAGACTAACAGAGAGTTGGTCAGGCAAACTCGGTCGGACCGATTCGCTCATCTCGGTTGGACCGAAATGTTACGAAAAGGAAACCGAGTGTTTGCATTGCAATCTCGGTGGGACCGATCGCTCATCTCGGTTTGATCGAAACATTACGAAGGGAAACAGAGAGATTAATATCCCATCTCGGTGAGACCGAGATCCCTATCGGTGAGACCGAAAAGACTAGGGTTTCTGGCAGTGGCTATGTGAACTGAACTCGATGGCTCCGGATATGAAATTTCGGTGGGGCCGAGTTGGACTTTTTGGTTTGGGACATATGTGGATGTGAGAAAGTAGTTGAGGGTTTTGGAGCATATCACTAAGCATTTTGAGCAAGAACCTCATTAAGCAGCACCTCAACCCTTCTTAATAGTATTGGCTTTTCCAATAGACTCAATGTGATCTTGGATCACTAAAATAGAAAATGTAGAGTCTTGTGCTTTGAGCTTGAGCCAATCTTTTGTCCTTAGCATTTTGAAGGGTCCACTTTCTAATCCATGCCATGCCAATCATTGAGCTCTCCTGAAATATTCATCTTGGAATAGCATTAGCTCAATGAGCTATATGTTGTTAGGAATTACCAAAACCACCCAGGGATAGTTGCACTTTCACATACTCAGGGAGAACACTTTTATCTTGAAATTTTGTGAGAGATCTGCTACCGTCAATCAAAGAAGAATAAGATGCATAAAGGATAAACATCACATGCAATCAATATAAGTGATATGATATGGCCATCATCATCTTGTGCTTGTGATCTCCATCTCCGAAGCACCGTCATGATCTTCATTGTTATCGGCATGACACCATGATCTCCATCATCTTGATCTTTTATCAATGTGTCATCACATAGTCATCTCACAAGTTATTGCTTTTGCAACTATTGCTATCGCATAGCGATAAAGTAAAGCAATTACATGGCACTTGCATCTTATGCAATAAAGAGACAACCATAAGGCTCCTGCCAGTTGTCGATAACTTTAACAAAACATGATCATCTCATACAACAATTTATATCTCATCACATCTTGACCATATTACATCACAACATGCCCTGCAAAAACAAGTTAGACGTCTTCTACTTTGTTGTTGCAAGTTTTACGTGGCTGCTACGGGCTGAGCAAGAACCGTTCTTACCTATGCATCAAAACCACAACGATAGTTTGTCAAGTTAGTGTTGTTTTAACCTTCTCAAGGACCAGGCGTAGCCACACTCGGTTCAACTAAAGTTGGAGAAACTGACACCCGCCAGCCACCTGTGTGCAAAGCACGTCAGTAGAACCAGTCTCGCGTAAACGTACGCGTAATGTCGGTCCGGGCCGCTTCATCCAACAATACCGCCGAACCAAAGTATGACATGCTGGTAAGCAGTATGACTTGTATCGCCCACAACTCACTTGTGTTCTACTCGTGCATATAACATCTACGCATAAAACCTGGCTCGGATGCCACTGTTAGGGAACACCGTAATTTCAAAATTTTCCTACGCACACACAGGATCATGGTGATGTATAGCAATGAGAGGGGAGAGTGTGTCCATGTACCCTCGTAGACCGAAAGCGCAAGCGTTAGCACAACGCGGTTGATGTAGTCGTACGTCTTCACGATCCGACCGATCCAAGTACCGAACGCACGGCACCTCCGAGTTCAGCACACGTTCAGCTTGATGACGTCCCGCGAGCTCCGATCTAGCAAAGCTTCGCCGGAGAGTTTCGTCAGCACGACGGCGTGATGACGGTGACGATGATGCTACCGACGCAGGGCTTCGCCTAAGCACCGCTACGATATGATCGAGGTGGATTATGGTGGAGGGGGCACCGCACATGGCTGGGAGAGATCAACAGATCAACTTGTGTGTCTTGGGGTGCCCCCTACTCCCGTATATAAAGGAGTAAGGGGGGAGGCCGGCCGGCCCTTGCAGGGCGCGCCAGGAGGAGGAGTCCTCCTCCTAGTGGGAGTAGGACTCCCCTTTTCTAGTCCCACTAGGAGGGGGAAGGAAGGAGAGGGGGAGGAGAAGGAAAGAGGGGGCGCAGCCCCTCCCTTAGTCCAATTCAGACTAGACCCATGGGGGCGCGCGGCCAGCCCTCGTGGCTTCTCCTCTTTTTTTCCCTAAAGCCCATTAAGGCCCATATGTACTCCCGTATTCCCGTAACTCCCCCGGTACTCCGAAAAATACCCGAATCACTCGGAACCTTTCCGATGTCCGAATATAGTCGTCCAATATATTGATATTTACGTCTCGACCATTTTGAGACACCTGTCATGTCGCCGATCTCATCCGGGACTCCGAACTACCTTCGGTACATCAAAACACATAAACTCATATTACCGATCGTCACCGAACGTTAAGTGTGCGGACCCTACGGGTTCGAGAACTATGTAGACATGACCGAGACTCGTCTCCGGACAATAACCAATAGCGGAACCTGTATGATCATATTGTCTCCTACATATTCTACGAAGATCTTTATCGGTCAAACCGCATAACAACATACGTTGTTCCCTTTGTCATCGGTATGTTACTTGCCCGAGATTCGATCGTCGGTATCTCAATACCTAGTTCAATCTCGTTACCAGCGAGTCTCTTTACTCGTTATGTAATGCATCATCCCGCAACTAACTCATTAGTCACATTGCTTGCAAGGCTTAGAGTGATGTGCATTACCGAGAGGGCCCAGAGATACCTCTCCGACAATCGGAGTGACAAATCCTAATCTCGAAATACGCCAACTCAACAAGTACCTTCGGAGACACCTGTAGATCACCTTTTATAATCACCCAGTTACGTTGTGACGTTTGGTAGCACACAAAGTGTTTCTCCTGTAAACGGGAGTTGCATAATCTCATAGTCATAGGAACATGTATAAGTCATGATGAAAGCAATAGCAACATACTAAACGATCAAGTGCTAAGCTAACGGAATGGGTCAAGTCAATCACATCATTCTCCTAATGATGTGATCCTGTTAATCAAATGACAACTCATGTCCATGGCTAGGAAACTCAACCATCTTCGATTAACGAGCTAGTCAAGTAGAGGCATACTAGTGACACTCTTTTTGTCTATGTATTCACACATGTCTCAAGTTTCCGGTTAATACAATTCTAGCATGAATAATAAACATTTATCATGAAATAAGGAAATAAATAATAACTTTATTATTGCCTCTAGGGCATATTTCCTTCAGAATCTTTCCTGGTCAAATTTCCTGCACACATCTCAGTTGAAGAAGTTGCTGGTTATCCATGTTTTGGCCTCCCATCCATGGATGTTACTGTGAATGTGGAGGTTTGGATGGAGGAGTTGGCTAAGTTAGATGAACTGGGGGAAGTCTGGGTTCAAGTTAGAGGTCTGCTGCCTAAATGGTGTGAATGGACAGTATTAGATCAATGTACTTCAGCCTTTGGCCTGCTGGTGGAATTGGACTGGAAAAGCATGTTTCAGTGCCTATTTGAACATGTCAGAGTGAAGATCCAGTGCAAAGATTCTACAAAAATTCCTTCAAAGCGGCTCTTTGAACTGGGAGGAAAAACCTTCAAAGTCCAGCTGACTGTGGAGGTGCCTATAGTCAGGAAGGATGTGGAGTTAGCAAAGTCCAATAACAATGGTGACTGTGAGGGAGATGGACCACAGCAGGGGGAGTAAATGGATACTAACAATGGGCAAGGGAAAACAAATAACAAAACTACAAGAGCTGCTGATGAACAGCAAGTAGATACCGTGAACAAAAGAGCTGGTGCTAGTAATGCTGGGAGACATAGAAGCTTAATGAGGGAAGAGCAAGGAGAAAGAGTAGTGGAAAACTGCAATACAGTAGATGAAAATGTCAACTCAGAGCAGGGTATGGACTGTGGGTCTGTGATGCCAAGATAAGATCCTGAAACTGAAGTGACAAGGTTCATATATACTGAAATACAACACATGGAAAACTTGGAGGAACAGGAGGTAGTGCTAGGAGGAGATAACATGGAGAAGGACACGGACTCAGGGCAGGAGATTAAGGAAGAGGATTTCCTGCATGATGATATCATACCAGACTTCAGTGCTTTGGAGGTGGAAGAGGTGAACAAAGTGGTGCCTGAAGATGGAGGGCTTGCTGACAGGAAAAACAAAAAAACAGAAGAAATGGGGGCCTGTCCAAGCTGCAAGGAAAAGTGCTAGAAATGTGGGTGGCCAACATGTCATGGAAAAAGCAAAACTGATCCAGATGAAGAAGAATCTTGAAATTCCTTCTATCAAAGGTATAGCTTCTAGTAAACCTTTTAATGCTATTCCTGTTACTGAATTAAAGAACATGACATACACTGTGGGTGTGGTTATTCCTGATAGTAGTACTGATAGTTTAATTGGTATTGATGATCCTGGTATAGTAGCAGACACAAATGATTTACATAATCATGTAGACGAGCTTAGTGAAGATGAGGAGTTGACTGTGGGAAGTTAGTCCATGGGGACTAAATCTACAAGGACAAGCACCCCAGTAAAAAGTTCCAATGAAGTACATCTTCTGGAATGTTAGGGGGATTCTTGCACCTGGTAGGAAGAAATGTATTGAGGACACCATTTGGCCTTTGAAGCCTAGCCTTATTGGGTTTCAAGAGACTAAAAAGAGTGAATATTCCAAAACTTTCCTTAAAAACTTGATGGGTAATAGGAACTTTGATTGGAAATTTTTACCTTCCATTGGCTCTGTAGGAGGCATTTTGGTTGGTGTAGATTGTGATGTGTTTGAGATAATTAGCTGGAACATAGGCAGGTTTACAATTAGTGTAGTAGTTAAAGATAAGAGTAATGATTTAGTTTTTATATTCACTACTGTATATGGTCCATCATATATGAAGATAGAAATTCTTTCATTTCTGAGTTACATGAACTGTGTGTTGGGTGGTCTGGGCCCTGCATTTTCGGTGGGGATTTCAATCTAGTCAGGGGCCAGATGATAAAAATAACAGGAATGTTAATTACAGGTGGGTGGATAAGTTTAATGTTTGGATTGATATGTGGTCTCTGTTGGAGATTAACATGTCAGGTAGGATATACACCTGGGCCAATAACCAAGAAAACTTAATTATGTCCAAGATTGATAGGATATTGTGCTCTGTAGAGTATGAGGCTAGCTTCCCTATGGCTAGTGCCAGGGCACTGCCTAGGGTTGGGAGTGATCATACCCCCATTGTGTGGGACTCTGGTAGTGAGCAGATTAGTAGGAGTAGGAGTTTCAAATTTGAGAAATGGTGGATCACTAGACCTGATTTTAAAGAGGTTGTAGCTAAGGCCTGGAGTAGCATGTGTAACAGTGCCAACCCTCTGGATGTCTGGCAACATAAAGTCAGAACTTTTAGAAGGATGGACAAAGGGTGGAGTAGGGATATAGAAGCTTTTCTTAGAAAGAATAAAAATGAGTTGATGCTGGAGCATGATATACTAGACATTAAAGCTGAAAATGGTAATATGACAGAGGAGGAAAGAAGTAGGATGGCTGATATTTTTAGAGAACTGGCTAGTATTTGGCAAGTTGAAGAAATTAAAGCTAGGCAAAGATCTAGAGAAAGAGATATAGTAGAAGGAGATAGAAACACAACATACTTTAATGCTGTGGCAAACCAGAGGAGGAGGGAAAAAACTATTCATGCATTAGAAGGGGTTGAAGGTCCCACATCTGATCCTGCTAGGATGCAAAAAGTTATAGTAGAATATTGTAAAAAACTTTTTGAATGGGAGCCAAGACCAGACATCAAACTGAGAGATGATTTTTTTAGGAGAGTGAGAAAGTTACTAGTCTGGAAAACAGTAGTCTAGAAGCTAGATTTACTGAAAAAGAAATTAGAGAGGCGGTATTTGGCTCTTATTCTGATGGAGCTCCAGGTCCAGATGGACTGCCTTTCATGTTTTATCAGGAATACTGGGAGCTAGATATTTTTAGACTTTGATGCTTGGTTTGAGGGTGATCTAGATATTTTTAGACTTAACTTTGCTATGATCACACTTATACCAAAGGAAGATGAGGCCAAAGACCATGAATAAATTCAGGCCCATCAGCCTGCTGAATTGTAGCTTTAAGATCTTTTCTAAGGTGCTCACTAATAGGTTGGCTGTGATCTTTGGATGCCAATCTGCCTTTATCAAAGGGAGATATATACTTGAAAGTGTGGTTACTGCTCATGAGCTCATACATGAGTTCCATTCGTCAAGGAAACATGGCATGGTTCTTAAACTAGATTATGAAAAAGCATATGACACGGTCAACTTAGATTTTGTATATGAAGTTTTAAAACTTAGAGGTTTTGGACCTAAGTGGATTAGTTGGGTTAAGAATTTAACTAAAAATGGCTCTGTAGGAGTCAAATAAAATGGGATAGAGAGTGATTTATTCATCACAGGGAAGGGGCTGAGGCAAGGAGATCCCTTTTCCCCTCTCCTGTTTAACCTGGTTGTGGATGTGTTCTCTAGGATGTTAGTTAAAGGAAGTAGGGCGGGGCTAGTTAAAGGTTTGTGCCCTAAGATGGTAGAGGGAGGGGTGATGTGTCTGCAATATGCTGACGTTACTCTTTTATTCCTTCAACCAGATACCAGGGCAGCCTTGAACCTCAAATGGATCCTCACCAGCTTTGAGCAAGTATCTGGGATGAGGATAAATTTTCATAAGAGTGCACTTATTCCTATTAACATCGGGGCAGAAGATATGGCTCCTTTTATTGAAATATTGCAGTGTGTGGCTGGCGATTTCCCTATTAAGTATTTAGGTGTGCCACTGCATTATTGTAAGCTGAGTCGAGAAGATTTACAATTCCTGGTTGACAAGATACTAGCTAGGATTGATTGCTGGAGGGGGAAGCTTCTCTCTTATTTAGGGAAGATTACCTTAATTAAATCATGCCTGGCTAGTATCCCATTGTACCTCTGTCCTTCATTAAGTTCCCTAAATGGGATATCCAACCAATCAACTCACATATGGCTAGCTGCCTGTGGAGTGATAGTGAGGGGAATGGTAAAATCCATTTAGCGAACTGGCCTTCCATTTGTATGAGGAAGGAGTTCGGAGGGATGGGGGTTCTTAATCTGCAAGACATGAACATTTGTCTGATTGGGGCTTGGGTGAAAAGATACATAGCAGGGGAAGGGACTCTCTGGAGGAGAGTGATTGACAGCAAATATAACACTAAGAGCCCTAATGTTCTTCGCTGTCATGATAACAATGCCTCTCAATTCTGGAGAGGGGTTCAGTGGGCCATGTAGGCGATTAGAGTGGGTTATAAATGGTCAGTTGGCAATGGTAGATCGATTAGATTCTGGGAAGACATTTGGCATGGGAATGCTCATTTGGCTACCCAGTTCTGGGATCTTTATTTTTTTGGTGAATGAGAAAAATAAAATCATCGCTGAGATATGGGATGGCCTTGAGCTCAAATGCTCATTTAGGAGAACGTTCTCTGATGATCTTATGGTTCAGTGGTTTGATTTAGTCAATATCCTCAAATTAACTAGATTCAGTCAGGAGGAAGATTCCCTGATTTGGCAAGATGAATCAAAAGGGATCTACTCTATGAAATCTATGTATGCTATAATTAACTTTAGAGGAGTTCAACCTATTTTCTTGCCTGCAGTTTGGAAAATTAAGGTACTTCCTAGGGTACAAGGATTTCTTTGGTTGTTCTCTCAAAAAAAGAGCATGACATGTGATAACTTGAGGAAGAGGGATTTGCCAAAACCTCTCGAGTGCATCCACTGTACTGAGATTGAGTCAGTGTTTCATCTTTTCTTTGAACGTGTCGTGGCTAGGTTAGTGTGGAAGGAGGTTGAGGAAATATTTAACCTGGTCATCACAGACTTTGAGTCATTAGCTAAGTGGTGGCTGTGTGAGAAGAAACATCTACATCTTAATGTGATTTCTTTAGCAGTCCTATGGGGGCTGTGGAATTGTAGGAATGCACTAGTTTTTAATCGTTGCTCTTGGATCTCCATGAAACAGATGTTTGGTCGGGTCCTGCGGTATCTAAAGGACTGGACGAAACCATTCGAGGATCTCCAAGGGGGAAAATGCAGGCCTTCCAGGAAGCTATATGGAAGAAGCTAAAAAATCCTCTAGAGCTAGAACCAGGGTGATGAGCCGCAAGCACATATTGGATTCCCTGTCGTGGTCTGAAGCTGTCCGTGGAGCTGCACACGGAAGGAGAAGCACGCTGGAATACCAACAGAAGAACCCGCGCGAGGCTGATGCCATACATGTGGTCTTCTGATAACCCACAAGTATAGGGGATCGCAATAGTTTTCGAGGGTAGAGTATTCAACCCAAATTTATTGATTCGACACAAGGGGAGCCAAAGAATATTCTCAAGTATTAGCAGTTGAGTTGTCAATTCAACCACACCTGGATAACTTAGTATCTGCAGCAAAGTATTTAGTAGCAAAGTAGTATGGAAGTAACGGTAACGGTGGCAAAAGTAACAGTAGCAGTTTTGGTTTTGTAGTAATTGTAACAGTAGCAATGGAAAAGTAAATAAGCGAAGAACAATATGTGAAAAGCTCGTAGGCATTGGATCGGTGATGGAGAATTATGCCGGATGCGATTCCTCATGCAAAAGTTATAACATAGGGTGACACGGAACTAGCTCCAATTCATCAATGTAATGTAGGCATGTATTCCGAATATAGTCATATGTGCTTATGGAAAAGAACTTGCATGACATCTTTTGTCCTACCCTCCCGTGGCAGCGGGGTCCTATTGGAAACTAAGGGATATTAAGGCCTCCATTTAATAGAGTACCAGACCAAAGCATTAATACTTAGTGAATACATGAACTCCTTAAACTATGGTCATCACCGGTAAGTATCCCGATTATTGTCACTTCGGGATTAACGGATCATAACACATAATAGGTGACTATAGACTTGCAAGATAGGATCAAGAACTCACATATATTCATGAAAACATAATAGGTTCAGATCTGAAATCATGGCACTCGGGCCCTAGTGACAAGCATTAAGCATAGCAAAGTCATAGCAACATCAATCTTAGAACATAGTGGATACTAGGGATCAAACCCTAACAAAACTAACTCGATTACATGGTAAATCTCATCCAACCCATCACCGTCCAGCAAGCCTACGATGGAATTACCCATGCACGGCGGTGAGCATCATGAAATTGGTGATGGAGGAAGGTTGATGATGACGATGGCGACGGATTCCCCTCTCCGGAGCCCCGAACGGACTCCAGATCAGCCCTCCCGAGAGAGATTAGGGCTTGGCGGCGGCTCCGTATCGTAAAACGTGATGAATCCTTCTCTCTGATTTTTTTCTCCCCGAACGTGAATATATAGAGTTGGAGTTGAGGTTGGTGGAGCACCAGGGGGCCCATGAGGCAGGGGGTGCGCCCGGGGGGGTAGGCGCGCCCCCACCCTCGTGGATGATACGTCTCCAACGTATCTATAATTTCTGATTGTTCCATGCTATGTTATATTCTGTTTAGGATGTTTAATGGCCTTTATTATACACTTTTATATTATTTTTGGGACTAACATATTAATCGGAGGCCCAACCCAGAATTGTAGTTTTTTGCCTATTTGAGAGTTTCGCAGAAAAAGAATATCAAACGGAGTCCAAAAGGAATGAAACCTTCGGGAACGTGATTTTTGGAACAAACGTGATCCAGAGGACTTGGACCCTGCGTCAAGAAAGCAACCAGGAGGGCACGAGGTAGGGGGCGCGCCTACCCCCCTGAGAGCGCCCTCCACCCTCGTGGGGCCCACGTTGCTCCACCGACGTACTCTTCCTCCTATATATACCTACGTACCCCCAAACTACCAGATACAGAGCCAAAAATCTAATTCCACCGCCGCAACCTTCTATACCCGTCAGATCCCATCTTGGGGCCTTTTCCGGTGCTCCGCCGGAGGGGGCATTGATCACGGAGGGCTTCTACATCAACACCATAGCCCCTCCGATGATGTGTGAGTAGTTTACCTCAGACCTTCGGGTCCATAGTTATTAGCTAGATGGCTTCTTCTCTCTCTTTGGATCTCAGTACAAAGTTCTGCATGATTCTCGTGGAGATCTATTCGATGTAATCTTCTTTTGCGGTGTGTTTGTTAAGACCGATGAATTGTGGGTTTATGATCAAGTTTATCTATGAACAATATTTGAATCTTCTGGATTCTTTTATGTATGATTGGTTATCTTTGCAAGTCTCTTCGAATTATCAGTTTGGTTTGGCCTACTAGATTGATCTTTCTTGCAATGGGAGAAGTGCTTAGCTTTGGTTTTAATCTTGCGGTGTCCTTTCCCAGTGACAGCAGGGGCAGCAAGGCACGTATTATATTGTTGCCATCGAGGATAACAAGATGGGGTTTATATCATATTGCATGAGTTTATCCCTCTACATCATGTCATCTTACTTAAAGCGTTACTCTGTTCTTATGAACTTAATACTCTAGATGCATGCTGGATAGCGGTCGATGTGTGGAGTAATAGTAGTAGATGCAGGCAGGAGTCGGTCTACTTGTCACAGACGTGATGCCTATATACATGATCATACCTAGATATTCTCATAACTATGCTCAATTCTATCAATTTCTCAACAGTAATTTGTTCACCCACTGTAATACTTATGCTCTTGAGAGAAGCCACTAGTGAAACCTATGGCCCCCGGGTCTATTTTCCATCATATTAATCTTCCAACACTTAGTTATTTTTATTGCCTTTTATTTTACTTTGCATCTTTATCATAAAAATACCAAAAATATTATCTTATCATATCTATCAGATCTCACTTTCGTAAGTGACCGTGAAGGGATTGACAACCCCTTTATTGCGTTGGTTGCGAGGCTTTTATTTGTTTGTGTAGGTGCGAGGGACTCGTGCGTGGCCTCCTACTGGATTGATACCTTGGTTATCAAAAACTGAGGGAAATACTTACGCTACTTTACTGCATCACCCTTTCCTCTTCAAGGGAAAACCAAAGCAGTGTTCAAGAGGTAGCAAGAAGGATTTCTGGCGCCGTTGCCGGGGAGTCTATGCAAAAGTCAACATACCAAGTACCCATCACAAACTCTTATCTCCCGCATTACATTATTTGCTATTTGCCTCTCGTTTTCCTCTCCCCCACTTCACCCTTGCCGTTTTATTCGCCCTTCTTATGTTCGTCTTTTTGTTTGCCTTAATGTCTTACTTAGCTCGTTTGCTCGTTTGGTTGGAATAGTTGAGTATTTATTGCTAAATAGAGAACCTAAGATCTATGGATCCTCATCCGCTTGCTAATCTTTTTAAGAGATCCAATTATGATGAACCAATTGCTAGTGAGTTTTGTGCACTAGATTATCTTTATGAAGTTTTGCTTGAAATTTCTGAATCTGAAAATTGTGATGAAGTGCTTTATGAAGAGATTCACGATAGCTCCTTGAATAAAAAGCATGATTGCAATGATTTTACTATAAATTCTCTTGATGTCAATTGTGCTAATAATATGCAAAACCCTAAGCTTGGGGTTGCTAGTTTTGCTATGTCCACTACTTGTTGCAATGATCATGATTGGGGAGATTCTTCTTATGATCTTGAAAATTTATTTAAGCCCCATGATGAATATGAGATTGATAATAGTGTTTGCAATAATATTGAAAGTGGGTTTGGAAGAGTGTCAACTTCAGATCCCACATATTTGAAGAATATTCAATCTTACGAAATTTTTGATAAAAGTGGGTTTGGAGAGGTCATGACTTTAGTTCAATGATAATCCCACTATTTTGGAAGAGTGTCAACTTCTCATGCATGTGGATCGTGTTGAGAATATGTTATGTGATAGCTATATTTTTGAATTTTCCTATGATCCTACATGTAATTATTATGAGAGAGGAAAATATGGTTATAGAAATTTTCATATTACTAAATTACCTCTCGTTATGTTGAGATTGCTATCGTTCCTTTCCGCTTCCTTGCATATGCTAGTTTTTGCTTGCTATGATAATTTGTTTTTCTATAAGATGCCTATGCATAGGAAGTATGTTAGACTTAGATGTGTTTGTCACGTGTTTCATGATGCTCCCTTTGCGCTTCAATTCTTGTCTTTTATGCGAGCATCATTAAAATTATCAATGCCTAGCTAAAAGGCTTTAAAGAAAACCGCTTGTTGGGAGACAACCCAATATATTTCCTTTCTGTTGTTGAATAAATATTTGATCTAGCCTCTGGCTAGATTTGTTTTTATGTTTTAATTAGTGTTTGTGCCAAGTTAAACCTATAGGATCTTCTTGGATGATAGTTATTTGATCTTGCTGAAAATTCCAGAAACTTTCTGTTCATGAAAACAATTGTTAAAAATCAACAGAACGTGATAAAATATTGATTCCAATTGCTTCTGATCAATAAAAAAATTGTCTAGGTCGTCCTATTTTTGTAGATATTTTGGAGTTCCAGAAGTTTGCGTTAGTAACAGATTACTACAGACTGTTCTGTTTTTGACAGATTCTGTTTTTCGTGTGTTGTTTGCTTATTTTGATGAATCTATGGCTAGTAAGAGTTTATAAACCATATAGAATTTGGAATACAGTAGGTTTAACACCAATATAAATAAAGAATGAGTTCATTACAGTACCTTGAAGTGGTGTTTTGTTTTCTTTCGCTAACGGAGCTCACGAGATTTTCTGCTAAGTTTTGTGTTGTGAAGTTTTGAAGTTTTGAGTACAAGATTTGATGGATTATGGAACAAGGAGTGGCAAAAGCCTAAGCTTGGGGATGCCCATGGCACCCCAAGATAATCTAAGGACACCAAAAAGCCAAAGCTTGGGGATGCCCCGGAAGGCATCCCATCTTTTGTCTACTACCATCGGTAACTTTACTTGGAGCTATATTTTTATTCACCACATGATATGTGTTTTGCTTGGAGCGTCTTGTATGATTTGAGTCTTTGCTTTTTAGTTTACCACAATCATCCTAGATGTACACACCTTTTGAGAGAGACACACATAAATTGAAATTTATTAGAATACTCTATGTGCTTCACTTATATTTTTTGAGCTATATAGATTTGCTCTAGTGCTTCACTTATATTTTTTAGAGCACGGTGGTGGATTTGTTTTATAGAAACTATTGATCTCTCATGCTTCACTTATATTATTTTGAGAGACTTAAAACAGCATTGCAATTTGCTTTAATTATAATATCATAAGAAATTTGATGCTTGATAATTGTTTTGAGATATAAAGGTGGTAATATCATAGTTGTGCTAGTTGAGTAATTGAGAAATTGAGAAATACTTGTGTTGGAGTTTGTGATTCCCGTAGCATGCACGTATGGTGAACCGTTATGTAACGAAGTCGGAGCATGAGGTATTTATTGATTGTCATCCTTTGTGTGGCGGTCGGGATCGCGCGATGGTTAACTCCTACCAACCCTTCCCCTAGGAGCATGCGTAGTAGTACTTTGCTTAGAGGGCTAATAAATTTTTGCAATAAGTATATGAGTTCTTTATGACTAATGTGAGTCCATGGATTATACGCACACTTACCTTTCCGCAATTTTCTAGCCTCTTCGGTACCGTGCATTGCCCTTTCTCACCTTGAGAGTTGGTGCAAACTTCGCCGGTGCATCCAAACCCCGTGAGAAGATACGCTCTATCACACATAAACCTCCTTATATCTTCCTCAAAACAGCCACCATACCCACCTATTATGGCATTTCCATAGCCATTCCGAGATATATTGCCATGCAACTTTCCACCGTTTCGTTTATCATGACACGCTCCATCATTGTCATATTGCTTTGCATGATCATGTATTGACATTGTATTTGTGGCAAAGCCACCGTTCATAATTCTTTCATACATGTCGCTCTTGATTCATTGCATATCCCGGTACACCGCCGGAGGCATCCACATAGTCATATTTTGTTCTAAGTATTGAGTTGTAATTCATGAGTTGTAAGTAAATAAAAGTGTGATGATCATCATTATTAGAGCATTGTCCCAAGTGAGGAAAGGATGATGGAGACTAAGATTCCTCCACAAGTCGGGATGAGACTCCGGACTAAAAAAAAAAGAGGCCATAAAATAAAAAGAGAAAAGGCCCAAATATATATATATATATATAATGAGAGAAAAAGAGAGAAAGGGACAATGTTACTATCCTTTTACCACACTTGTGCTTCAAAGTAGCACCGTGATCTTCATAATAGAGAGTCTCTCATTTTGTCACTTTCATATACTAAGTGGGAAATTTCATTATAGAACTTGGCTTGTATATTCCAATGATGGGCTTCCTCAAATGCCCGAGGTCTTCGTGAGCAAGAAAGTTGGATGCACACCCACTTAGTTTCTTTTGTTTGAGCTTTCATACACTTATAGCTCTAAGTGCATCCGTTGCATGGCAATCCCTACTCCTTGCATTGACATCAATTGATGGGCATCTCCATAGCCCGTTGATTAGCCTCGTTGATGTGAGACTTTCTCCTTTTTGTCTTCCCACATAACCCCTATCATTATACCTTATTCCGCCATAGTGCTATATCCATGGCTTGCGCTCATGTATTGCGTAAAAGTTGAAAAGGCTGAAGCGCGTTAAAAAGTATGAACCAATTGCTTGGCAAAAACCGGGGTTGTACATGATATGAATATTTTGTGAGGGGAAGATGGAGCATAGCCAGACTATATGATTTTGTAGGGATAACTTGCTTTGGCTATGTTATTTTGATAAGACATAATTGCTTGGTTAGCATGCTTGAAGTATTATTGTTTTTATGACAACAAATTGTTTTTATGTCAACATTAAACTTTTATCTTGAATCACATCAAATCTGAACATTCGTGCCACAATAAGAAGAATTACATTGAAATTATGCTAAGTAGCATTGCACATCAAAAATTTTGTTTTTATCATTTACCTACTCGAGGACGAGCAGGAATTAAGCTTGGGGATGCTTGATACGTCTCCAACATATCTATAATTTTTTACTGTTCCATGCTATGTTATATTCTGTTTTGGATGTTTAATGGGCTTTATTATACACTTTTATATTATTTTTGGGACTAACCTATTAACCGGAGGCCCAGCCCAGAATTGCTGTTTTTGCCTATTTGAGAGTTTTGCAGAAATAGAATATCAAACGGAGTCCAAACGGAATGAAACCTTCGGGAACGTGATTTTTGGAACAAACGTGATCCAGAGGACTTGGACCCTACGTCAAGAAAGCAACCAGGAGGGCACGAGGTAGGGGGCGTGCCTACCCCCCTGGGCGCGCCCTCCACCCTCGTGGGGCCCACGTTGCTCCACCGACGTACTTCTTCCTCCTATATATACCTACGTACCCCAAAACTACCAGATACGGAGCCAAAAACCTAATTCCACCGCCGCAACCTTCTGTACCCGTGAGATTCCATCTTGGGGCCTTTTCTGGTGCTCCGCCGGAGGGGGCATTGATCACGGAGGGCTTCTACATCAACACCATAGCCTCTCCGATGATGTGTGAGTAGTTTACCTCAGACCTTCGGGTCCATAGTTATTAGCTAGATGGCTTCTTCTCTCTCTTTGGATTTCAATACAAAGTTCTCCACGATTCTCGTGGAGATCTATTCGATGTAATCTTCTTTTGCGGTGTGTTTGTTAAGACCGATGAATTGTGGGTTTATGATCAAGTTTATCTATGAACAATATTTGAATCTTCTGAATTCTTTTATGTATGATTGGTTATCTTTGCAAGTCTCTTTGAATTATCAGTTTGGTTTGGCCTACTAGATTGATCTTTCTTGCAATGGGAGAAGTGCTTAGCTTTGGGTTCAATCTTGCGGTGTCCTATCCTAGTGACAGCAGGGGCAGCAAGGCACGTATTGTATTGTTGCCATCGAGGATAACAAGATGGGGTTTATATCATATTGCATGAGTTTATCCCTCTACATCATGTCATCTTACTTAAAGCGTTACTCTGTTCTTATGAACTTAATACTCTAGATGCATGGTGGATAGTGGTTGATGTGTGGAGTAATAGTAGTAGATGCAGGCAGGAGTCGGTCTACTTGTCACGGACGTGATGCCTATGTACATGATCATACCTAGATATTCTCATAACTATGCTCAATTCTATCAATTGCTCAATAGTAATTTGTTCACCCACCGTAATACTTATGCTCTTGAGAGAAGCCACTAGTGAAACCTATGGCCCCCGGGTCTATTTTCCATCATATTAATCTTCCAACACTTAGTTATTCTTATTGTATTTTATTTTACTTTGCATCTTTATCATAAAAATACCAAAAATATTATCTTATCATATCTATCAGATCTCACTTTTGTAAGTAACCGTGAAGGGATTGACAACCCCTTTATTGCGTTGGTTGCGAGGCTTTTATTTGTTTGTGTAGGTGCGAGGGACTCGTGCGTGGCCTCCTACTGGATTGATACCTTGGTTCTCAAAAACTGAGGGAAATACTTACGCTACTTTACTGCATCACCATTTCCTCTTCAAGGGAAAACCAACACATTGCTCAAGAGGTAGCAGTGGACAGGGTGTTGGCCCCCTCGCCTTGATTCTTTCGCCAGTATTTTTTATTAATTCCAAAAATATTCTCTGTGAAGTTTCAGGTCATTCCGAGAACTTCTATTTCTGCACAAAAATAACACCATGGCAATTCTGCTGAAAACATCATCAGTCCGGGTTAGTTCCATTCAAATCATGCAAGTTAGAGTCCAAAACAAGGGCAAAAGTGTTTGGAAAAGTAGATACAACGGAGACGTATCAACTCCCCCAAGGTTAAACCTTTGCTTGTCCTCAAGCAATTCAGTTGATAAACTGAAAGTGATAAAGAAAAACTTTTACAAACTCTGTTTGCTCTTGTTGTTGTAAATATGTAAAGCCAAAATTCAAGTTTTCAGCAAAGATTATGAACTAACCATATTCACAATAACACTTAGGTCTCATGTTTACTCATGTTAATGGGATAATCAACTAGCGAGCAATAATAATAAATCTTGAATGACAACACTTTCTCAAAACAATCATGATATGATATAACAAGATGGTATCTCGCTAGCCCTTTCTGAGACCGCAAAACATAAATGCAGAGCACCTCTGAAGATCAAGGACTGACTAAACATTGTAATTCATGGTAAAATAGATCAAATGACAGCGGTGCTCTCCAACTGGTGCTTTTTAATAAGAGGGTGATGACTCAACATAAAAGTAAATAGATAGGCCCTTCGCAGAGGGAAGCAGGGATTTGTAGAGGTGCCAGTGCTCAACTTTGAAATAGATATGAATAATATTTTGAGCGGCATACTTTCATTGTCAACATAACAACCGAGAGATCTCGATATCTTCCATACTACACACATTATAGGCGCTTCCCAAACAGAATGGTAAAGTTTATACTCCCCCTCCACCAACAAGCATCAATCCATGGCTGGCTCGAAACAACGAGTGCCTCCAACTAACAAGAGTCCCGGGGGAGTTTTGTTTGCAATTATTTCGATTTGATTTGCTTAGAGCATGGGACTGGGCATCCCGGTGACCAGCCATTTTCTCGTGAGTGAGGAGCGGAGTCCACTCCTCTTGACAATAACCCGCCTAGCATGGAAGATACAGACAGCCCTAGTTGATACATGAGCTATTCGAGCATGCAAAACAGAATTTCAGTTGAAGGTTTAGAGTTTGGCACATACAAATTTACTTGGAACGGCAGGTAGATACCGCATATAGGAAGGTATAGTGGACTCATATGGAATAACTTTGGGGTTTATGGAACTGGATGCACAAGCAGTGTTCCCGCTTAGTACAAGTGAAGGCTAGAAAAAGACTGGGAAGCGACCAACTAGAGAGCGACAACAGTCATGAACATGCATTAAAATTAATAAACATTGAGTGCAAGCATGAGTAGGATATAATCCACCATGAACATAAATATCGTGAAGGCTATGCTGATTTTGTTTCAACTTCGTGCGTGAACATGTGCCAAGTCAAGTCACTCGAATCGTTCAAAGGAGGATACCACCCTATCATACCACATCACAACCATTTTAATAGCATGTTGGCACGCAAGGTAAACCATTATAAGCTCCTAGCTAATTAAGCATGGCATAAGCAACTATAATCTCTAATTGTCATTGCAAACATGTTCATTCATAATAGGCTGAATCAGGAACGATGAACTAATCATATTTACAAAAACAAGAGAGGTCGAGTTCATACCAGCTTTTCTCATCTCAACCAGTCCATCATATATCGTCATTATTGCCTTTCACTTGCACGACCGAGCGGCGTGAATAATAATAATTGTGCACGTGCATTGGACTAAGCTGGAATCTGCAGGCATTTAATACAAAGGAGAAGACAGGATAATATGGGCTCTTGGTTAAATCAACAATAATGCATATAAGAACCACTTCAACATTTTCATTATGGCCTTCTCCTATCGACCCCCAAAGAAAAGAAAAGAAATAAAACTATTTACACGGGAAAGCTCCCAACAAACAAAAGAAGAACAGGAAATCTTTTTGGGTTTTATTTTAATTATTACTACTACAGGCATGAAAAGTAAACTAGCTAAAAGCTACAACTAATTTTATTTTTTCTTAAAGTTTATCAAACACAAAGAAGAAAGCAAGAAAAGAAAATAAACTAGCATGGATATTACAGTGAAAAAGTATGAGCACCGACAACTAGCATGAGTGTGTGAATATGAATGTAATGTCGGTGAGAAATATGTACTCCCCCAAGTTTAGGCTTTTGGCCTAAGTTGGTCTATGGCCACGGCTAGCCTGGCGGATATCCAAAGTTGTAGTTGGGGTCGTACTGTGATGCAGCAGCTATTGCTTCATGAGCTGCCACTTGGAGGCAAGCTGTCTCCGTCCTCCTCTTATACTCGTCCGCCTCCTCCCTAGTTATAATATATCTCCCTTTTGACTGAAAGTCAAATAAAGTAGGAGCAGGAAGAGCAACATGGAAAATGCGGCGCCTGTCAAACATTAGTCGGTACTGGAGAGGTTGTTCATTCCTCTCAATAAACTGATGACGAACCATAGCCTCATATCCTAGATAAGTGGGAGGCAATTCCATATCATTTTCATGTATGGGTATCCCAAGAAAATTAGCCACACGGGTTGCATAAATTCCACCAAACAAGTCTCCACTTAAACCATTATTATGCAACCTCCGTGCAACAATGGCCCCCAAGTTATATTGTTTATCTCCTGAAACAGCACTCTTGAGAACGCTAAGATCAGGGACACACATGTGACATGCTTCATCCTTACCATTAATGCACCTACCTATGAAGAGAGCAAAATAATGTATAGCAGGAAAATGAATGCTCCCTATGGTAGCTTGTGTTACATCTTTAGATTCCCCCACTGTAATACTAGCAAGAAAATCTCTAAACTCATATTTGCGAGGTTCACTAACACTACCCCATTGTGGAAGTTTGCAAGCAGTATTAAAATCCTCCATAGTATAAGATTGGCCATGGATATCAAATAGGACAGTGTGAGAATTACGTGAAGAGGAAATTTTGAACCTTCTCACAAAGGTTTCAGTTAGGTGATAGTATTGAGGGCACTTATCTAGCATGAAGCCCTCGAGTTTAGCATTACGCACATATGCGTCAAATTCCTCCTTAATTCCTGATTGGACCATGAAATCGTTTGACGGCCATTCACAAGGCCGCACTTGAGCTTCTCTTGGTAGTTCATGGTCCGGCTCACGCATTGCGGGCCTGGGTCCTTGCTTCCTTGAAGAACAACCTTGGTACAATTTCCTAGACATTTCTTCCTCTGAAAAAATTTCTGAAAATTTTAGTAACTTAAAATAAAAGTGAAGCAAACTCAACAAAATTGATAGCAACTACTCCCACAAGTGCCTAGAGGCTATATCATGCATTAGAACTACTTGGGACCATATAAATTTGACATCAAGCTCAAGAACAGGGTCACCTAGGCAGCAAAAGTTTGCAATGGATAAAGCACTAGAACAAAAAATAATTGGACCATTGGAGGAGTCACATACCGAAGAACAATCCCTCAAAGCAGTTTTATGAGTGGAGCTGTGAGCTAGGAGATCGAAAATCGCAGCAAAATGAGCTAGAACTCGTGCTTGAGCTGGTTGGTGATTTTTTGGGAGGAAGAAGGAGTGTGTGGTGGCTGGAATAAGTGGAGGGGAACCACCATGGGCCCACGAGGCAGGGGGCGTGCCGAGGGGGTGTGGGCGCGCCCTGGACCCTCGTGGCCAGGTGCTTGCTCCCCTGATGTGTTCTCAGTGCCAGATATTCTCAAAGATTCTAGAAAAAAAACATATTTCATTTTCAGGGCATTTGAAGAACTTTTATTTTCGGGGTATTTTTTATTGCACGGATAAATCAGAATACAAACAGAAAATACTATTTTTGCGTTTATTTATTTTAAATAACAGAAAGTAAAAGGGGGGTACAGAAGGTTGTGCTTTCTAACTTCATCCATCTCATGCTCATCAAAAGGAATCCACTAACAAGGTTGATCAAGTCTTGTTAACAAACTCATTCAGAATCGCATGAAACCGGAGAAATTTGGAATAACACTAGGTTTCCTCAACGGGGATATGCACATCCCCAACAATAAGAATATCATATTTCTTCTTGACAGTAGGTAGAGGAAATTCAAAACCTCCAATAATAATCGATGGAATTTTTCCAATATAATTGATATTGTGGACTTGAGGTTGTTTCCTCGGGAAGTGCACCGTATGCTCATTACCATTAACATGAAAAGTGACATTGCCTTTGTTGCAATCAATAACGACCCCTGCAGTATTCAAAAAGGGTCTTCCAAGAATAATAAACATACTATCGTCCTCGGGAATATCAAGAATAACAAAGTCCGTTAAAATAGTAATGTTTGCATCTACAATAGGCACATCCTCACAAATACCGACAGGTATAGCAGTTGATTTATCGGCCATTTGCAAAGATATTTCAGTAGGTGTCAACTTATTCAAATCAAGTCTATGATATAAAGAGAGAGGCATAACACTAACACCGGCTCCAAGATCACATAAAGCAGTTCTAACATAGTTTCTTTTAATGGAGCATGGTATAGTTGGTTCTCCTGGATCTCCAAGTTTCTTTGGTATTCCACCCTTAAAAGTATAATTAGCAAGCATGGTGGAAATTTCAGCTTTCGGTATCTTTCTTTTATTTGTAACAATATCCTTCATATACTTAGCACAAGGATTCACTTTAAGCATATCAGTCAAATGCATACGCAAGAAGATAGGTCTAATCATTTCAGCAAAGCGCTCAAAATCCTCATCATCCTTTTTCTTGGATGGTTTAGGAGGAAAAGGCATGGGTTTCTAAACCCATGGTTCTCTTTATTTACCGTGCTTCCTAGCAACAAAGTCTCTCTTATCATAATGTTGATTCTTTGATTGTGGGTTATCAAGATCAACAGCAGGTTCAATCTCTACATCATTGTTATTGCTAGGCTGATCATCAACATGAACATCATCATTAACATTATCACTAGGTTCATGTTCATCACCAGATTGTGTCTCAGCATCATAAATAGAAATATCATTGGGATTCTCAGGTGTGTCAACAACAGGTTCACTAGAAGCATGCAAAGTCCTATCATTTTTCTTTTTCTTCCTCTTAGGAGGACTAGGTGCATCAACATTAGTTCTCTGAGAATCTTGCACAATTCTCTTAGGGTGGCCTTCAGGATACAAGGGTTCCTGAGTCACTTTACCTCCTCTAGTTGCAACTCTAACAACAAAGTCATTTTTCTTATAATTTAATTCACTGAGCAAATCATTTTGAGCTTTAAGTACTTGTTCTACTTGAGTGGTAACCATAGAAGCAAGTTTACTAATGAGTTTAAGTTCACCTTTAACACTAGCCATATAATCACTCAAGTGTTCAATCATATAAGCATTACGTTTCAATTGTCTACCAACATAAGCATTGAAGTTTTCTTGTTTAACAATAAAATTATCAAACTCATCTAAGCATTGGCTAGCAAACTTAGTAGGTGGGATTTTAGCTTTATCATATCTATAGAGAGAATTTACCGTTACTACCTGTGTCGGGTTATCAAGACCATGTGTTTCTTCAACAGGCGGCAAATTAAGACCTTGTATTTCTTCAATAGGTGGTAAATTCTTAACATATTCAGCTTTAATACCTTTTTCTTTCATAGATTTCTTTGCCTCTTGCATATCTTTAGGACTGAGAAATAGAATACCCCTTTTCTTCGGAGTTGTCTTAGGAGTTGGTTCAGGAAGTGTCCAATTATTTTCATTAGTCAACATATTATTCAATAGCAATTCAGCTTGATCAACTGTTCTTTCCCTAAAAAACACAACCAGCACAACTATCCAGGTGGTCTCTGGAAGCATCAGTTAGTCCATTATAAAAGATATCAAGTATTTCATTTTTCTTGAGAGGATGATCAGGCAAAGCATTAAGTAATTGGAGAAGCCTCCCCCAAGATTGTGGGAGACTCTCTTCTTCAATTTGCACAAAATTATATATTTCACTTAAAGCAGCTTGTTTCTTATGAGCGGGGAAATATTTAGCAGAGAAGTAATAAATCATATCCTTGGGACTACGCACACAACCAGGATCAAGAGAATTAAACCATATTTTAGCATAACCCTTTAATGAGAACGGAAATAATTTAAGGATATAGTAGTAGTGAGTTTTCTCATCATTAGTGAACAGGGTGGCTATATCATTTAATTTAGTAAGATGTGCCACAAAAGTTTCAGATTAATAGCCATAAAAAGGATCAGATTCAACCAAAGTAATTATCTCAGTATCAACAGAGAAATCATAATCCTTATCAGTAATAAAGATAGGTGAAGTAGCAAAAGCAGGGTCATATTTCATTCTAGCATTCAGAGATTTTTCTTTCAGCTTAGCTAATAATTTCTTAAGATCATTCCTATCATTGCAAGCAAGAAAGTCTCTAGCATTTTCTTCATCCATAACATAACCCTCAGGCACAACAGGAAATTCATATCCAGGGGGAGAATCTTCATCATCACTTTCATCAATATTATCAGTTTCAATAATTTCATTCTCTCTAGCCCTAGCAAGTTGTTCATCAAGAAATTCACCTAGTGGCATAGTAGTATCAAGCATAGAAGTAGTTTCATCATAAGTATCATGCATAGCAGAAGTGGCATCATCAATAACATGCGACATATCAGAATTAATAGCAGAAGAAGGTTTAGGTGTCGCAAGCTTACTCAAAACAGAAGGTGAATCAAGTGTAGAGCTAGATGGCAGTTCCTTACCTCCCCTCGTAGTTGAGGGAAAAATCTTAGTTCTTTCATCTTTCAAGTTCCTCATAGTGACCAGCAGATATAAATCCCGAGTGACTCAAAGAATAGAGCTATGATCCCCGGAAACGGCACCAAAAAATAGTCTTGATAACCCACAAGTATAGGGGATCGCAACAGTTTTCGAGGGTAGAGTATTCAACACAAATTTATTGATTCGACACAAGGGGAGCCAAAGAATATTCTCAAGTATTAGCAGTTGAGTTGTCAATTCAACCACACCTGGATAACTTAGTATCTGCAGCAAAGTATTTAGTAGCAAAGTAGTATGGAAGTAACGGTGGCAAAAGTAACAGTAGCAGTTTTGGTTTTGTAGTGATTGTAACAGTAGCAACGGAAAAGTAAATAAGCGAAGAACAAAAGCTCGTAGGCATTGGGTCGGTGATGGAGAATTATGCCGGATGTGATTCCTCATGCAAAAGTTATAACATAGGGTGACACGGAACTAGCTCCAATTCATCAATGTAATGTAGGCATGTATTCCGAATATAGTCATACATGCTTATGGAAAAGAACTTGCATGACATCTTTTGTCCTACCCTCCCGTGGCAGGGGGTCCTATTGGAAACTAAGGGATATTAAGGCCTCCTTTTAATAGAGTACCGGACCAAAGCATTAACACTTAGTGAATACATGAACTCCTCAAACTACGGTCATCACCGGTAAGTATGCCGATTATTGTCACTTCGGGGTTAACAGATCGTAACACATAATAGGTGACTATAGACTTGCAAGATAGGATCAAGAACTCACATATATTCATGAAAACATAATAGGTTCAGACCTGAAATCATGGCACTCGGGTCCTAGTGACAAGCATTAAGCATAGCAAAGTCATAGCAACATCAATCTCAGAACATAGTGGATACTAGGGATCAAACCCTAACAAAACTAACTCGATTACATGGTAAATCTCACCCAGCCCATCACCGTCCAGCAAGCCTACGATGGAATTACTCACGCACGGAGGTGAGCATCATGAAATTGGTGATGGAGGAAGGTTGATGATGACGATGGCGGTGGATTCCCCTCTCCGGAGCCCCGAACGGACTCCAGATCAGCCCTCCTGAGAGAGATTAGGGCTTGGCGGCAGCTCCGTATCGTAAAACGTGATGTATCCTTCTCTCTAATTTTTTTCTCCCTGAACGTGAATATATAGAGTTGGAGTTGAGGTCGGTGGAGCACCAGGGGGCCCACGAGGCAGGGGGCGCGCCCCCACCCTCGTGGAGAGGGTGTGGGCCCCCTGGCCTTGATTCTTTCGCCAGTATTTTTTATTAATTCCAAAAATATTCTCCGTGAAGTTCTAGGTCATTCCGAGAACTTTTATTTCTGCACAAAAATAACACCATGGCAATTCTGCTGAAAACAGCGTCAGTCCGGGTTAGTTCCATTCAAATCATGCAAGTTAGAGTCCAAAACAAGGGCAAAAGTGTTTGGAAAAGTAGATACGACGGAGACGTATCATCTTCGCTGGATGAAGTCTTGCTCCCCTGCAGCATCTTGGCGTCTCCCTTCTCATGGGAATGGAAATTTGGAAAAATGTTGCTAGCCTGTAATGAAGTAATGTAATGATCGGAGTTGTGGTACTAGCTCTCAGGGCTGCGACTTAGTAGCTGGATACTGTACGCCTCCCGCTAGTTGGGGGGTGCTTTTTTGTTTTTTGGTTTCTGCTTTGTGGTACTCGTTTGGCTTCTGTTTCTTTATGAAATTTGGAGCCGGGGGGAGGCCCCTGATTTTTGAAAAAAAAATCTATGTCGGTATTTCCCCAAAGAGGAAGGGATGATGCAGCACAGCGGCGGTAGGTATTTCCCTCAGATATGAAACCAAGCTTATCGAACCAGTAGGAGAACCAAGCAACACAACGTAAACAGCCCTTGCACACAAATAACAAATCCTCGCAACCCGACGTGTTAAAGGGGTTGTCAATCCCTTCCGGGGTACGGCGCCTCAAGATAGGCAAACGAACGTGAGATAAATTTATAGTAAATTGATAGATAGGTCGTAAATAAACTAAATAGAAATAAAATGCAGCAAGGTATTTTTGTATTTTTGGTTTAATAAATCTGAAAATAAATGCAAGAGAAAAGTAGATCGCAAAGGCA